>NC_044911.1:24367730-24616752 GCF_001633185.2 Quercus lobata | reverse complement strand
TTGTTTGTTTGCGTGTTGTTTTTGCTGTTGGTTGTTTGTTTGCCTACTTATGCATATTTTTAATTTTGTTTTATCAATCTTTTTGCTTTTATGTCAAAAATCCAAAATCACATAAAAATTAGAAAATCAAAAAGTTTGATTGACATTGTTGAGTTTTTGTCTCAAAACTTGTTTTGCCTTGTACCTTTGTGCTAATGGCTTTGTGCATTTTCGAGCATTGCTTGTTTTCATGCACTCATATCACTGTGGGAAAAATCTTGAAATCTATGTGATTGTTGTAAATAGATCTTCAAACTTGTCATGAATGATTAGTGAATGGTTATGTTGATCTTGAGACATGCATAGACTTGTGTCTATATATCTTCCCACTATTTATTTTTGTTTTGCTAAAAATAGCTCACCAAATGTAAATCTCCAAATGAAAAGAGATATTGAGCTGCAAAAGCCTGTCGCACATTCTAGTATTTGACTAAGAAAAAGGGTAAGCGAACTTATATTAAAGTGAATGTTTATTCAAAAAGCCAAAAGCTTGTTCTTTAAAGTGAAATGTCATATATCACTCTCACAATGAGAGATGATTGCCTCAAAAGATCAAAAAGATCAAATGTTATGATTGAAAGTGGAGTCAAATGTTAAGCTCCAAGTTATGTTATCAAGTTGTGTAGGAGGTCATATATACATATTTCTATAATTGAGATGGGTCACATGATCTAGTGCTAATTGTGTATGTCTTGGTTGAATTGATCATTGAAGTTTTACATTAGACTAAGGACTATCTCATTGTTGATATCCACACACAACACACAAGTTTATGTTCAATAAATGCCATATTCATTTGTGTGATTGTACTTGATGAAATGTGTTTTCACATGCTCAATCTTTGTTAATTCAAGCACAAAAAGATTTTTGAGTGTTTTAGGTGTTTTTGGAAAGTATTTTGTTTGAAAAATCTGAAAATTTCAAAAATCCAGTTTTGCCCTGTTTTGGCGGCTTAGTCGCGGGTATGTCAAGTCGCGAGCCTCAGTCGCGTCTTCGCGGGTCATTTTTGGCGACTTGTTCGCGAGTGGAAGGTCCAGTCGCGAGGGTTACTCAGAGATTTTCGCGGCTCAGCTCGCGACTCACTCGCGGGTAGACCTTCCAGTCGCGAAAAACACTTAGAAAAATTTTTCAAATTTTTGTCCTCGAGTGTTTTGGCGGCTTGAACTGGCGACTGTGTGGCGACTTCAATCAAGTCACGAAAAATGCGTGTTTGGCAGAAATAGGAGCAGTTTTTAAATCTTTTTCAGTTTTCCCTCGAACATTTGTGACTGTTCATCTTCTCCCTAAACTATCTCCTTCCCAAACTCTCCGTGCACCCATTTCCAATCTCCATTGTTGCATATTTTCTGCTCAAATTCTTCAAGTCACAGGTATGGGTTTTCAGTTTTGAACTCATTTCTACTTGATTTTGTGTTTTTCCCTTTGATTTTTCGCATATGTTTATGTTTTAGAGATGGGTTTGTGATTCGGCTATTGCTCTATGTTCATGCTTAGCTTGCTGATGCTGTTGCTAAAGTTTGTTTTGATCTTGGTTGTTTCCCTTTTGGTCTTCATCTTGTGCTTAGCTAAGTGTGTCTTTTAGTTTATCTGATCTTGAGCTGTTGTGTTGTTTCAAAATGTTCCGTTTGAGGATGTGAGTTTTACTGTGTTGAATGTGCATATTATATTGTGTTAATCTGTTGGGAGCATCTGTTAGTTTCAAAATGCTGATTATGAGTCATATCATTTTTCCATTATATGTCTCAATGACATATATCTGCCTTTAGGATAGTTCCTATATCTGCTGAATTTTTCCCTGCATTCTCCCTGTTGTTCTTGTGTTTTCTAGTTTAGGCTTGTTTATCCATGTGGTTGATTTAAGTAGCTTCTTGTTTAAGTGTTCAAGTTCTTTTGTGTGGCTGAAATCTCTTTGTTAATTACATGGTACTGACTAGTTCTACACATATATTGTTCTATGCTGTTGTGGCCTCTTCTGATTGTTCACAGATGGCTCCCTCACCTCCGAAGAAGAAAACTCCTGCAAAGAAGGCTGACAAAAGATTGAAAATGGATTCTAAACTGTTTAGGTTAGTTCATCACTTTGAGAGATACAAGGATATCTTCTTGAAAGCTGGAATTATTCAAGAAAGATTTGTAGATTTGGAGGACTTAAGACAATCATTTATCCCTAGCTGTTTTGAAGGAAGAGGATGGGAAAAGTTTCTGAGTGATTTCCCTGTAGTGTGTGAACCCCTGATTAGGGATTTTATTCAAATGCTGTGATAAGGGAGAATGAGTTAAGTTGCTGGTTAGAGGTAAAAATTCATTTTGGATGCACATGTCATTGATGATGTGCTAGGGCTTGAGGATTAGAAGATCAGGAATTTATCAATTACAAGGATAGGAGTGTTTCTATTGAAACAGTTCAACAAAGGATAGGTGGGCAGAGAGAAGGAAATGTTTGAATACCACTGCCTTCCAGTGGACATGAGGTGTCTAACAATAATCATGATGTTTAACCTCTATCCCATAAAGAAGTTGACTACAATCAACTGTGCTAGAGCAATTTTTCTGATGGATCTCAAAGAAAAGAATTTCATTGACATAAGTTCCCACATATATGACACCATTGTGGATGAGACAAGAACATCCTCTAGGCCAAAATTGATCTTTCCCAGTTTGCTAATGAGGATTTTTAGAAGGAAGGGTGTTCCAATCCCTCAAGACATCAGTCCCATGTCCACACCCTCTGCAATTAACAAGCTTACCTGCAAAAGGATAAGTATTAGGCTTCCAGGAGAAGAAGATGAAGGTGATGAAGGAGAGGGTGTCCCAATGGAGACTGAAGCAGAGGCAGCAGGGCATGCATCAACCTCAACACCCAGGAGGAGTGGCAAAAGGTCCAGAGCATCAACTTCTTCAGATACACCTCCAGATGCTTTCCAAATCATTCTGGAACGACTTGATGGGATCAAAGAAGTCCATACTGAGCACTCTGAGAGGATGAGAGCCATGCAGGACCAGATTGATGTTTTGTCTGCAAACTTGACAGCTTCACCACTCAGCATGAACAGTGACCCTTTGGCCATTCTGGTCAAAAAGGGGGAGATGACATGGATGATGAGAAGCAGAAAAGCAGCTCTTAAGGGGGAGTAATGTGTTGAGGGGGAGTTGTCAAAATTGTCAAAATCAGAGACTTTGTTTATATATGCTTATGTTTTGGGTATTTAATGTTTATATGGGTTTGATACACTGTGGTTTTGGTGTATAGTTGTTTTTAACTCTTAACCTATACTCTTGGTTTAAACTTTTATATATTTTGATGATGTTATTCAGGATGTTTTGTGTTTGTACCCATGTGCTTTTGTAAGGTTTTAGGGTTAATGTTTTATGCATAGTTTGTAGGCTTTATGGTATGTACCTTGCTTAATGCAGCCTTTATGCTATGTTGAAATCAGTACTTTAATCTAAATGTCTTGCATTTTGATTTATGTACTGTCACTCTTGTGCTCTTGTAGGATTGTTCCTAGATGCATATACCTTGTGTATTATGCATTGGTTGAGTGTTGAGCATACAAGTATCTTGCCTTGTGCTTGTTAACTTGTATGTCCTTGTGTTCATTCCAAGTGTGAATGAGCACTGTGATCATTACCTTATGGTGTTCACTTGGTTGATCAAACCATGATTTGTTTCTTAACTCCATCTTTACTTGATCAAATATTGCCTGTTTCATATGCATTTTATGATTTTCTGCTTACAATGATCATGGTGTATTGTTGTGTTTCAGAAGTATTATGTTCATATGATTCAAGTGCTTCACAGCTTCTAGAGTTAGGTGTGAGTGAGTTTTGTTCAACTGTTCCCAACTCACATGTTAAGTTTAGAGTCTGTTTTAGGGTTTTGTCACGGAATAGCCAAAGGGGGAGATTGTATGGTTGAATTTATTCAACCATCTAATTGACTTTATTCCGTGCCAAATTTGCTTGTAATTCAGCATTTAGTAACCCTGTATTTAGGTGGGTTTGATGTAAGGGTAGTGAGTGAGATAGAGTGAAGATTGTTCAAGAGTGTGCAAGAAAACAGAGACTCGTGGCTGGGCCTCGCGGGTGACTCGCAGCTTCAAGCCGCCAGACGCAACACACGTGCCAAGCATGCTGGAAGGTGAACAGTCATGCAAGCTGGAGCACTACAGGACAAAACAAGACAACTGGCCATACGGTTATCTCGCGACTGGATCTCGCGACTTAGTCAAGCCGCGAGCCACCCCTGTTTTGTAAAACCTGACGTTTCACATTCCTCTACCACTCTAGTATAAATACTCCTTTTACCCACGATTGTAAGAGAGCTTCCAGAGAGAATTTTGAGAGAGAAACCCTAAAGAAAAACAAGATTGATTCACCCACAATCTATACATTAGAGTCTCTTCAAATTCCTCAACTCTCTTCCTCTCTATTGTCAAATCCTTGAGAGGCATTATACCAAACCTGATTCTCACCATTATCATTACTGTGAGAGAGCTGTTTGGATTTCTGAGAAGCAGTTAGGAAGGAACCAATCTTCATTGGTTGATGCTACGGTCTAGTAGCGGAATCTGGGAAGTTAGAAAAGAAAAAGGTTCGGCGCAACCTCGTTGGAGCAAGAAGCTTGGAGGGCTTAGGTGCACTGGGTAGATTAGGCTTGGAGGGTCTATTGCTGTCCATGTATCCCAACTGTATTTTCTAGTGGATTGTTTACCGCTTGGAGGGTGGCGGAGAGGTTTTACGCCGAGGGCTTCGGTTTCCTCTTCGATAACACATCGCGTGTTGTCTTTGTATTTGCATTTTCCTTCCTCTCTATCTTTGCCTTTTTATTATCTGCTGTGGATTGTGTTTTATTTTGGCTTAAATAGTTTTTAACCAATTCCATATTATAGCTTATGTTAAGTTTCCGCACACTTGTTGTTTGACATATTGCTTGAATTTGCTTGAATATGTTGTTTGACATATTATACACGTTTTTGAACTTTCAATTTTCTAGCTTGGGTAGGGTAGGAACGGAATTCGGAACGAAATTTTTTTTTTCTCTTTCTTGTCCTATCCCAACCCGGTTTGGATAGAAATATTGCCAGAATGATATTTTTTAATTTTTTGAATTTTTTTTACAATTTTCTTACCCGAGTCGGGTAGGAATGGAAATTTTGTTTTCTCTTTCTTTGTCCATCTAAACTTGGTTTGGATATAAATATTTCCGGAATGATGTTTTTTAATTTTTGGAATTTTTTTGCTATTTTTTTTTTTGGAATTTTCTAGCCCGAGTCGAGTAGGAACGGAATTCGGGACGAAATTTTTTTCTCCCTTTCTCGGCCTCTCTCAACTCGGTTTGAATATAAATATTACCAGAATGATTTTTTTTTTGTCTAATTTTTTTTTTTTTTTTTTTTTTTGAATTTTCTGGCCCGGTTCAGGTTCGAACGGAATTCGGGACGAATTTTTTTTTTTACTTTTTCTCGGCCTGTCTCAACCAATTTTGGATAGAAACAATACCGGAAAGATGTTTTTTAATATTTCGAATTTTTTTGCTCTTTTTTTGGGAATTTTTTAGCTTGGGTCGGGTAGGAATGGAATTCGAAATGAATATTTTTTTTTTCTCACTTTCTCGGCCTATCTCAGCCCAGTTTGAATAGACATATTGCCAGAATGATGTTTTTTAATTTTGTGAATTTTTTTGCTTTTTTTTTTTTTTGGAATTTTCTATCCCGGGTCGGGTAGAAATGGAATTCGGGTCGAAATTTATTTTCTCTTTCTCGGCCTATCTAAATTCGGTTTGGATATAAAATATCCCGGAATGATGTTTTTTAATTTTTTGAATATTTTTGGTATTTTTTTTGGAATTTTATAGCTCAAGTCAGATAGGAACGGAATTCGGGACGATTTTTTTTTTTTTTTTTTTTTTTCTCTATCTTGGCCAATCTCAACCCGGTTTTGATGGAAATAATGCTGGAATGAAGTTTTTTTAATTTTTTGAATTCTTTTGAGAATTTTCTTGCCCGGATTGGGAAGGAATGCAATTCGGGACAAAATTTTTTTTTTCTCTCTCTTGGCCTATCTCAACCCGGTTTGGATAGAAATATGCCAGAATGTTGTTTTCTAATTTATTGAATTGTTTTGTTATTTTTTTTGGAATTTTCTAGCCTGGGTCGGGTAGAAATGTAATTTGGAACGAATTTTTTTTTTTTTCGCTTTCTCGGCCTATCTCAGCCCGGTTTTGAAAGAAATATTGCCAGAATGATGTTTTTTAATTTTTTGAATTTTTTTGCTATTTTTTTTGGAATTTTCTAGCCCGAGTCGAGTAGGAATGGAATTTGTGACGAAAATTTTTTTCTCTCTTTGTCGAGCTAGCTCAACCCGGTTTGAGAGAAATAATGTCGGAATGATGTTTTTCTAATTTTTTTGCCATTTTTTTGGGAATTGTCTATTACCGGTCGGATAGGAACAAAAATTTGGAACAAAATTTTTTTCTCTCTTTTTCGGTCTATCTCTGCTCGATTTTGATAGAAATAACATCGTAATGATTTTTTTGAATTTTTTTTGCTATTTTCTATTCCGGGTTGGATAGGAACGAAATTCGGAACGAAATTTTATTTTCTCTCTTTCTCGGACTATCTCAACCCGGTTTGGATAGAAATATTGGTGGAATGATGTTTTTTGATTTTTTGTTTTTTGCTATTTTTTTTTGGAATTTTCTAGCTCGGGTCGGATAGGAACGGAATTTGTCACGAAAATTTTTCTCGCTCTTTCTAGGCCTATCTCAACCCGTTTTGGATTGAAATAATGCTGAATGATGTTTTTTAATTTTTTTAATTTTTTTGCTTTTGTTTTTGGAATTTTCTTGCACGGGTCGGATAGGAACGGAATTTGGGATGAAAATTTTCTCTCTCTCTTTTTCCTCCTATCTCAACCCGGTTTACATAGAAATAATAGCGAAATGAAGTTTTTTAGTTTTTTAAATTTTTTCTATTTTTTTGGGAACTTTCTATCCCGGGTCGGGTAGGAACAGAATTCGGGATGAAATTTTTTTTTTCTCTTTCTCGGCCTATCTCATCCCGGTTTGGATAGAAATAATGCCGGAATGATGTTTTTTAAATTTTTTTTAAGTTTTTGCCATTTTTTTGGAATTTTCTAGCCTGGGTAGTGTAGGAACGGAATTCGGAACGAAAATTCTTTTTCTCTCTTTCATGGCCTATCTCAGCCTGATTTGGATAGAAATATTGCCAGAATGATGTTTTTTAATTTTTTGAATTTTTGAATTATTTTTTTTACAATTTTCTTGCCCGGGTCAGGTAGGAATGGAAATTTTGTTTTCTCTTTCTTGGTCCATCTAAACCCGGTTTGGATAGAAATATTGCTGGAATGATGTTTTTTAATTTTTGGAATTTTTTTGCTATTTTTTTTTTGGAATTTTCTAGCCTGAGTCGAGTAGGAACAGAATTCGGGACGAATTTTTTCTCTCCCTTTCTTGGCCTCTCTTAACTCGGTTTGGATAGAAATATTGCCGGAATATTGTATTTTTTTTTCTAATTTTTTGAGTTTTTTTGCTATTTGTTTTTTGAATTTTCTAGCCCGGATTGGGTTCGATCGGAATTCAGAACGAATATTTTTTTCACTTTTTCGGCCTATTTAGCTCAGGTTTGGATAGAAATATTGCTGGAATGATGTTTTTTGATTTTTAAAATTTTTTTGCTATTTTGTTTGGAACTTTCCAGCCCGAGTTGGACAAGAACGGAATTCGGGATGAATTTTTTTTCCCTTTTTCTCGGCCTATCTCAACCCGGTTTGAATAGAAATAATGCCGAAATGAAGTTCTTTAATTTTTTTAATTTTTACGAAATTTTCTTGTTTGAGCCGGGTAGGAACGGAATTTGGGACAAAATGTTTTTCTCTCTTTCTCGGCCTATCTAAACTCGGTTTGGATAGAAATAATGCCAGAATGATGTTTTTTGAATTTTTTTGCTATTTCTTTGGGAATTTTCTCGCCCGGGTCAAGCAGGAACGGAATTCAGGACGAAATTTTTTTTTACTCTTTCTCGGCCTATCTCAACCCCATTTGAATAGAAATAATGCCGGAAAGATGTTTTTTAGTTTTTTGAATTTCTTTTGCTTTTTTTTTTTTTTTTGCAATTTTTTAGCTTGGGTTGGGTAGGAACGGAATTCAGAATGAAGATTTTTTTCCTCTCTTTCTCGGCCTATCTCTGCCCGCTTTTCATAGAAATATTGCTGGAATGATGTTTTTAAATTTTTTGAATTTTTTTGTAATTTTCTAGCCCAGGTCGAGTAGGAACGGAATTCGAGACGAAATTTTTTTTCTATCTTTCTCGGCCTATCTCAACCCAGTTGGATAGAAATAATGTCAGAATGATTTTTAATTTTTTACTATTTTTTTATAAATTTTCTATTCCGGGTCAGATAGGTGCAGAATTCTGAACGGAAATTTTTTTTTTCTCTCTTTCTCGGCCTATCTTTGCCCAGTTTGGATAGAAATATTGTCAGAATTATGTTTTTTGAATTTTTTGTTATTTTTTTACAATTTTCTTGCCCGGGTCGGGTAGGAATGGAAATTTGTTTTCTCTTTCTCGGTCTATCTCAACCCGGTTTGGATAGAAATATTGCCCGAATGATGTTCTTTTAATTTTTGGAATTTTTTGCCTTTTTTTTTTTTTGGAATTTTCTAGCCCGGGCCGAGTAGGAACGGAATTTGGGAAGAAAATTTTTTTCTCCCTTTCTAGCTTGGGTCTGGTTCGAATGGAATTCGGAACAAATATTTTTTTTAATCTTTTTTGGCCTATCTAAACTTGGTTTGGATAGAAATATTGTCGGAATAATATTTTTAGATTTTTTTTTAAATTTTTTTGCAATTTTTTTAAAATTTTCTAGCCCCTGTCGGATAGGAACGGAATTCGGGACGAAATTTTTTTTCTATTTTTCCCAGCCTATCTCAACCTGGTTTGAATAGAAATAATGCCAGAATAAAGTTTTTGAATTTTTTGCTATTTTTTTTTTGGTAATTTTCTTGCCCGAGTTGGGTAGGAATGGAATTCGGGACAAAAATGTTTTTCTCTCTTTCTCAGCCTATATAAACCCGGTTTGGATAGAAATAATGCGAGAATGATGTTTTTTAATTTTTTGATTTTTTTTGCTATTTCTTTGGGAATTTTCTAGCCCGAGTCGGGTAGAAACGGAATTCGGGATGAATTTTTTTTTTTTTTTTCTCTTTCTTGGCCTATCTCAACCCCATTTGGATAGAGACAATGCCGGAAAGAAGTTTTTTAATGTTTTGAATTTTTTTTTAAAATTTTTTAGCTTGGGTTGATTAGGAATCGAATTCGGAATGAAATTTTTTTTCTCCCTTTCTCGGCCGATCTCAGCCCAGTTTGAATAGAAATATTGCCGGAATGATGTTTTTTTAGTTTTGTGAATTTTTTTGCTTTTTTTTTTTGGAATTTTCTATCCCGGGTCGAGTAGAAACGGAATTCGGGATGAAATTTATTTTCTCTTTCTTGGCCTATCTAAATTCGGTTTGGCTATAAAATATACCAGAATGATGTTTTTTAATTTTTGGAATTTTTTTTGGAATTTTCGAGCCCGAGTCGGGTAGGGACGGAATTCGGGACCAAAATTTTTTCCTCTATCTCAGCCAATCTCAACCCAGTTTTGATGGAAATAATGTCGGAATGAAGTTTTTTAATTTTTTGAATTCTTTTTTGGGAATTTTCTTGCCCGGGTCAAGAAGGAACGCAATTCAGGACAATTTTTTTTTTCTCTTTCTCGGCCTATCTCATCCCGATTTCGATAGAAATATTGTCGGAATGTTGTTTTTTAATTTTTTGAATTTTTTGTTTTTTTTTTTTGGAATTTTCTAGCCTGGGTCGGGTAGGAATGTAATTCGGAACGAAATTTTTTTTTTCTCTTTCTCGTCCTATCTCAGCCCCGGTTTTGATAGAAATATTGTTGGAATGATTTTTTTGAATTTTTTTGCTATTTTTTTTTGGAATTTTCTAACCCGGGTCGGGTAGGAACGGAATTCGGGACGAAATTTTTTTTTTCTTCTCTTTGTTGGACTATCCCAACCCGGTTTGATAGAAATAATGCCGGAATGAAGTTTTTTAAATTTTTGAATTTTTTTGCTATTTTTTTGGGAATTTTTTTGTCTGAGCCGGGTAGGAACGGAATTTGGGACAAAAATGTTTCTCTTTCTAGGCCTATCTAAACCCGATTTGGATAGAAATAATGCCAGAATGATGTTTTTTTTTTTTTTTTTTTTTTTTTTTTTTAATTTTTTTGCTATTTCTTTGGGAATTTTCTAGCCCGGATCAAGTAGGAATGGAATTCAGGACGAAATTGTTTTTTACTCTTTCTCGGCCTATTTCAACCCCGTTTGGATAGAAATAATGCTGGAAAGATGTTTATTAGTTTTTTGAATTTTTTGCTTTTTTTTTTTTTTGGATTTTTTTAGCTTGGGTAGGAACGAAATTCAGAACGAAGATTTTTTTCCTCTCTTTCTCGGCCTATCTCTGCCCGGTTTTCATAGAAATATTGCCGGAATGATGTTTTTTAATTTTTTGATTTTTTTTGGAATTTTCTAGCCCAGGTCGAGTAGGAACGGAATTCCAGACGAAATTTGTTTTCTATCTTTCTCGGCCTATGTCAACCCGGTTGGATAGAAATAATGCCAGAATGATGTTTTTTTTAATTTTTTGGCTATTTTTTTGGAAATTTTCTATTTCGGGTCGGATAGGTACGGAATTCTGAACAAATTGTTTTTTTTTTTCTCTTTCTCGACCTATCACAGCCCAATTTGGATAGAAATATTGCCGACATTATGTTTTTTGATTTTTTGTTATTTTTTTTACAATTTTCTTGCCCGGGTCGGGTAAGAATGGAAATTTTGTTTTCTCTTTCTCGGTCTATCTCAACCCGGTTTGGACAGAAATATTGCCGGTTTGGAATTTTTTGCCTATTTTTTTTGGAATTTTCTAGCCCGGGTCGGGTAGGAACGGAATTCGGGACAAATTTTTTTTTTTTTTCCCTTTCTCGGCCTTTGTCAACCCAGTTTGGATAGAAATATTGCCGGAATGATGTTCTATTTAATTTTTTGAATTTTTTTGCTATTTTCTAGCTAGGGTTGGGTTCGAACGGAATTCGGCACGAATATTTTTTTTATCCTTTTCGGCCTATCTAAACTCGGTTTGGATAGAAATATTGTTGGAATAATGTTTTTTGATTTTTTTTTAATTTTTTGCAAATTTTTTTTTTTAAATTTTCTAGTCCCTATTGGATAGGAACGGAATTCGGGACGAAATTTTTTTTTCTCTTTTTCTCGGCCTATTTCAACCCGGTTTGAATAGAAATAATGCCGAAATAAAGTTTTTTAATATTTTGAATTTTTTTGCTATTTTATTTGGTAATTTTCTTGCTCGAGTCGGGTAGGAACGGAATTCGAGACAAAAATGTTTTTCTCTCCTTCTCGACCTACGTAAACCTGGTTTGGATAGAAATAATGCGAGAATGATGTTTTTTAATTTTTTGAGTTTTTTTGCTATTTCTTTGGGAATTTTCTAGCTCGGGTCGGGTAGGAACGGAATTCGGGACGAAATTTTTTTTTACTCTTTCTCGGCCTATCTCAACCCCATTTGGATAGAAACAATGCCAGAAAGACGTTTTTTAATATTTTGAATTTTTTTGCTTTTTGTTTTTGGAATTTTTTAGCTTGGGTTGGGTAGGAACGAAATTCGGAACGAAATTTTTTTTTTCTCCCTTTCTTGGCCTATCTCAGCCTGGTTTGAATAGAAATATTGCTGGAATGATGTTTTTTTAATTTTGCTTTTTTTTTTTTGGGAATTTTCTATCCCGGGTCGAGTAGAAACGGAATTCGGGACGAAATTTATTTTCTCTTTCTCGGCCTATCTAAATTCGGTTTGTATATAAAATATACCGGAACGATGCTTTTTAATTTTTTGAATTTTTTTGCCTTTTTTTTGGAATTTTCTAGCCCGGGTTGGGTAGGAACGGAATTCGGGACGAAAATTTTTTTCTCTCTATCTCAGCCAATCTCAACCCGGTTTTCATGGAAATAATGCCGGAATGAAGTTTTTTAATTTTTTGAATTTTTTTGGGTATTTTCTTGCCCGGGTCGGGAAGGAATGCAATTCGGGACAATCTTTTTTTTTTTTCCTCTTTCTCCGCCAATCTCAACCCGATTTGGATAGAAATATTGCCGGAGTGTTGTTTTTTAATTTTTTTTAAAATTTTTTTGTTATTTTTTTTGGAATTTTCTAGCCTGGATCGGGTAGGAATGTAATTCGGAACGAAAATTTTTTTTTTCTCTTTCTTGGCCTATGTCAACCCAGTTTTGATAGAAATATTGCCGGAATATTTTTTTTTAATTTTATGAATTATTTTGCTATTTTTTTTGGAATTTTCTAGCCCAGGTTTGGTAGGAACGGAATTCGGGACGAAATTTTTTTTTCTCTTTGTCGAACTATCTCAACCCGGTTTGATTGAAATAATGCCGGAATGATGTTTTTTATTTTTTTTTTATTTTTTTGCTATTTTTTTGGGAATTTTCTTGTCTGAGCTGGGTAGGAACGGAATTCGGGACAAAAATGTTTCTCTCTTTCACGGCCTATCTAAACCCGGTTTGGATAGAAATAATGCCAGACTGATGTTTTTTTTATTTTTTGAATTTTTTTGCTATTTCTTTGGGAATTTTCTAGCCCGGGTCAGGTAGGAACGAAATTCAAGACGATTTTTTTTTTTTTTTTTTCTCGGCCTATCTCAACCCCATTTGGATAGAAATAATGCCGGAAAGATGTTTTTTAGTTTTTTGAATTTTTTTGCTTTTTTTTTTTTTGGATTTTTTTAGCTTGGGTCGGTTAGGAACGGAATTCGGAATGAAGATTTTTTTCCTCTCTTTCTGAGCCTATCTAAACCCGGTTTGGATAGAAATAATGCGAGAATGATGTTTTTTAATTTTTTGAATTTTTTTGCTATTTCTTTGGGAATTTTCTAGTATGGGTCGGGTAGGAATGGAATTCAGGACGAATTTTTTTTTTACTCTTTCTCGGCCTATCTCAACCCCATTTGGGTAGAAACAATGCCGGAAATAAATTTTTTAATATTTTGAATTTTTTTGCTTTTTTTTTTTTTTCGAATTTTTTTAGCTTGGATCGGGTAGGAACAGAATTTGGTACGAAATTTTTTTTCCTCCCTTTCTCGGCCTATCTCTCAGCCTTGTTTGGATAGAAATATTACCAGAATGATGTTTTTTTAATTTTGTGAATTTTTTTGCTTTTTTTTTTGGAATTTTCAATCCCGGGTCGTGTAGAAACGGAATTCGGGACGAAATTTATTTTCTCTTTCTCGGCCTATCTAAATTCAATTTGGATATAAAATATACCGGAATGATGTTTTTTAATTTTTTGAATTTTTTTGCTATTATTTTGGAATTTTCTAGCCCGGGTCGAGTCCCTAGAGATTCCGTGGATAGGCTTTGGTAGAATTAGAGGATCAAAACCTTGAATGGCAAGGAAAACAAAAGTTCACTTCTGGAAAAGTCCTAGAGATGGCTCGGTGACCCCAAGAAAAGATAAGATAAAAGGGGCAAAACCCTCAATGGTTGGCAGGTTTTGTTCCTTCTTTGGAGTTGGCACTCCTGAATCCACGGGTGATCTTGTAATCTCTTCGATAACAACTGAAGTCAGAGGAGCTAGCGTCCTCATCCCTGGAGGAACCTTGCAATGGCGTTCTTGCAATTATTTTGTCCCAATCTTTCCTTAATCCTATTGTAATAGCACTGTGGCTAGTTCTCACTTCGGTATTTGGAGGGCATAGCCTGGCCGCCATGCAATCTTCCCTTCTTACGACCTCTCTTTTGATCCAGATAATGTCATGATTGGCTAAGCTCTAAACTTATGCCTTAAGCACTCTACAATTAAATAGGGCATGTCGGTCCCCACTATGATAGAATGAGCAAATTTCCTAATCGAATCCTAGAGCTCCTATCGATGAGATTTAGATTCGGTGTCTCAAATGTACACACTCTTCCAAAGTGTGCCCTTCAGCCCCAAAATGGTGCTCACATTTCTTGGATGGGTCAAAACCGGGTAAATGAGGACTGTCTTTAGGTTTCACAAATATTGGAGTCACTAGCTTCTTCTCCAACAGATAAGCATAAAGCTTTGCCATGGGAATGGGTAATAGAGAGAATTTTTGTGGTTCTGCCTTGGGATATCAAGGTTGATAGGGCCTTCCCCTCTGATTGAATATTTGGTAAGGTGCATGGTCTGGTTGAACTTGTTGCTGATAAGGCTGGGCATTTGAGGCTGTATAAGAAAAAATAACACCCCTTGGTCCTTTAGGCCTTTTGTCAATCATATGAACATCAGTTTCTTTCCTTTTGCGTCTGGTTGCCTTTTTCACCTGCTGTTCAATCATAGAATTCAAAGCCTTAAGATCAACTATTTTCTTGCTTCTAATACCTTCGTCAATATGCTCCTCAATAGGAATCAGGCTTGCGAAGTGAGTGACTTGGGCACTGATCATCTTCTCATAGTAAGGAGGCTTAAGGTTATCAATGAACCACTTGATCATTTCGTCTTCCATCATGGGAGGAAGCACTTGGGTGGCTACCTTATGCCACCTTTAGGCATACTCGCAAAAAGATTCCCCACTCTTCTTTTTTGTCCTCTGAAGAACTGTGCAATCAAGAGCTATCTCAGTATTGAATCGGTAATATTCCAAGAATGCATTGGCCATTGTTAAGGTCATATTTTATGTAATTGGCTAATCCTTTGACAATACTTGTATTTAGGTAGATCTAAGATGAGTTTAATACTTCAAGAAATATGTGGTTCAAAAATATCAAGTGCTCGTATTAAAAGTCATGAAGATTGGTCCAAGAAACAAGTTAAGAAAAGTTGTTTATTAAGTCTCAACAAATAACTTGACAAATGCCTACTATCGAGACTTGATGTAAAGCTCGATAGATAGCTGAACAGCAGCTTGATCTATTGAGATTTACGTTTTTCAGTTTTCCAAACCTAAAATTCGGCCTAGGATTATGTATTTGTTTAGGGTTTCTTTCTCACAACCATAGACATATATTAGGCTTATTTTAAGAGCCATCACACATGGATACATAGACCTAGAGATTTATTTTCTTTGTGAGAAGCTATTGCGTTTGTACACCATAGAGTTTTGTAACCAAGTGCTTCCAGATCTTCATTGTTGATGAAGTGAAGAACTTTGTAGCCAACAACATCATTCAACTTGCTGGAATTAGTCACGTACTGGGCTCCATGCAAAGGGTTAGTCACAGATTGGAGATTTGTGCATCAAAGGAAAGAAGGCTACTACAAGATCAAGTTCAATTGGGTATTGGAGCGAAGGTTCAACTGTAGGTTGGTATTTTGGGATAGGCTAGGGTAGTTGGTAAGATTCCTTATACTTGTAACCGCTTGATTATTGATTAGTGGATTCTTGGGACTGATGACCTTAAAATCACCCGGTGGGGTTTTTGACTTGCGACAGGTTTTCCCTATTTGTCAACAAATCACCGTGTTAATTTATTTTCTGTTGCATTTAGTTTAATTGGTGATTTGTTGGTGCCTTCAGGTTTTATATGCAATTTAACCTAATTAATCAACTTGGGTAATTGAATTAATTAACTAGGGTCAAGCTATCTTAACCCAACAACCATCTCTCTCCAGCTAAAGGTTTTTTCCAATCTCACATACCAAGTGGCTGCAGGGCCAGTTCAGCTATCAGGGAAAATCTGGCAAAGTAAAGGATGATTGTCTCCATAGGGTGCCGTCTTCCTACAGAACATGTGCAGATGGGCATAGGGATCTCCAGTGCCATCATACTTGACAAACTCGGGTGCCTTGAACTTAGTAGGCATAATGACCTAAGGGAAATTGGTCAAATTATCTAGATTGACACTTCCTTGAGCACCAGAGCCCTTTGTGATACAGATTTTCTCAGTTAGGGTCTCCACTTGATTTTTGACCTAACCGTAACTAGACTTTAAGGTTTTACCCTTAGGAGGATTCAATTCTTAGTCACCCCCTTGTGGGATGAATGGCGGTGTGGTTTATCCTTGATTTGGATCTGGTGGAGGCCAAGTCTCGTTTTCAGAATGGGGTGCAGAGCCCTCCAAAGTGGGACCAGATGAATCTTAGTTCCCTCCTATAACCAGCTATTGCATCATGCGCATCATTTCTACCATCTGCTCTTTTAGGAGAGCGATCTTATGAGTGTTTTGTAGGAAAACATAATTTGTATCGCATACAAAACATACGCAACGAAAAATTAACGGATCTACTTCATTCGCAATTGATAACATGTACTATGTAAATTTCAGAATTTAAGAACAAGGGAGCGTACCTTAGTGCGGTGAAATTCAAAACCAAACATTAGAAATACTCGGGAACACTTTTAATCTTCACTCCAATTCCATGTATGCCCAAGAAGTGTAGCCTCTCAATCAAATTATATGTATTTGTTCAAGGGAGAATAAGAGAATGGCTTACACTCACATACACACTATTTCATTCTCTTACAAAATTTTGTATGTTTCTCTCCTTATATATAACTGATTATCTAATTGGGCTTAAGTATGTGGCTTGGAGTGGGACCAAAATGGACAAATAAGACACTAGCTCCAATGAGTTTTGGGCCTTTTTGCCAACTCTTGACAAGCCCAAAATTATAATTAATTATATTTAATATCACTATATAAATATAATTGCACTCTAAACCTTATTAATAAATTATATCCCAAGACTTTATTATACATATAACCCCTTCATTAAAATATTCGTAGTAATACAAAATCATGAAAGTTCACTGCCACTTTGAAGATTACTACATCTTAATCCTTGAGTACTCAATTTAATTCTTTAAGTTATTAATCATATATTTATGAAATCCAATTTCATAAATATATACTTTAGTAACTCCTTACTAAAGTGGTTAGGCCTAACACTCTAAGTAACCAAACTCATTAAACTTATCTCAAGGGGATATTTTATATCTCCGTTAAGAGATTATGAATTCTATCTTGAGAATATATGTTCATTCAACACTAAATATGGCTATCCAACATACTGAGGTTTTGATCATAACTTTAGATATCACTTCTAATATATCAAAGCAACCTATACTTCAAGATCAGGTTCATTATTCTCTTAGGATTAAGAGTTGATGTAAATAGAAGATGTGAGATTTATTATTCATTTGACAGTCGTTAGTAGAATAATAAATCTCACAACGGTCCAGTTTAATATGTCGTAACACTTAAAACATATCAAAATATCAATTAGAAGTCTCCACTTCCATGATCAAGACAAATTATCTTATTTGATATGTTATAGTCTTCACAGATGAAATGCCCAATTTCATCACCGACTACGAACTGAAATTCTAAGTTTACAAAGAACTTGTGATTTATATCTTCTGTGACTAAATCACATAAATCACATACTATACATCTCATGGACTATATGATAATGTCCAAATATTCATGTTACCATTATTTTAGATAATAATAAAACAACTTTATTAATCACAACATAATGTCATACATAGCATCATACAATAGGATTTAAAGGGCACATATCCTAACATGTTTTCCTCGATAGGGGAAGGACTACTAGTAGACATCTCTTTAGTGTGAGACCTAGTGATGATAGGATCATGGTGTGATGGTAACTTAGACTGTTTCCTTTGAGCAATCTTTTCCCTTTATAATCCTGGAAAGGAAAAGAACGGGATAGAAAAGAAATGGGGTACATTTGAAAATTTGACAATATGGAAACAAAAAGCAAAGACATAGGTAGTTTAGGTTCTTGCTCATTTAAAATGCACCTATCATTTTTGAGAACATTGGCTTAAACCCTTGAGCGAGTTTTTATCATGGTGAGTTTCTATAGTGATGCAGAATTAAGGCACAAGCTTGGCAAGTAATCGGAACTTTCATACCATGCTTGAAATTGCAGGATGGACCCTTCTCTTTTGATTACTTGGAAAGTAATGCTTTTACAAAACTTGGCTTTTTACAATGGCCCCAAATCATGGGCTACAGACAATGGCTCCAACAGTGGGCCTTTTACAATACAAGGAAATTCCAATTTACAATGAAGAGGCTTCATTTTGAATGGCTTTGCCTTCTCGGAGAAGATTGTGAACTTTGGCAATGTCCTTCTTGGTGCGGAGTTCTGGCAACTTGCCACTAATTTTATCTGTACACATTTACATGACAGAGCCATTAGTGTATGCATGCATGCCCTTGTAGGGTTGGAAACCCTTAGGGATTGGGCATGATCTAATGTGTAAGCAACAAGGTTGCTTTTCCCTAGAGTTTAATAATAGATGCTGTGTAAATAGGATAGATAGAACCTGGAGTAAAGCACAACTCTTTGACGCAAGCAAGAGGACAAACTTGCAAAAGGAAATGGGACACTTTCCCTTTGACTCATTTTGAAAGCAACCTATAAAGGATATCCTACCCTAGGCTTGGATGTTCACTCGGGTTTGGCTCTTCCTAGTCCTCATGGGTTTTGACTTAGTCTAGGCCAACTATATGAGACATGGCTTAACTGGTAAGTTGGTACTATTCTTAGAGGGGACCTCGATCATCTAATCCTTCCCTTCATAGAAGTTGTGGGATAGAGAAGATCAAAGGGGGCCTTTTCAGCTACTCATGTCCAACCATGGACCCAAAAGTGCCAACAAATCAGCACCCAATAACTATATATGGTTTGCGCATCAAGTGGTAACCATAAAGCACTGAGCCCGGGTTCGACTCAAAATGAACGGTGATGTCATGCATTTTGAAATGAAAGGGGAAAGACTTTCCAAGCACAACCGATATATGCATAGATAAAGGTGTAGTAGAAATTAAATCTTACTACCCTAGGTTCGCACATGTGAAGGAAACCTGTAAAGCGTGCTTTAGGAAAGTAGTAAAGCCTCACACATACAAAAATACCTCAAAGCTAGTTTTTGGAAAACCATTAAAAAATCATTTTTGGAAAATATTTTTGAAGTTTGAAAATAGTTTACTAGGATATAGTAAAAGCAGTTTTCAAAAGGAAAGCCCCGGAGGCTAATGCCAATTTCAATGCTTTCGAAGGCCAATATCTAAAGATTAGGATCTTATCAAAAGCTCTAGAGGCTAAACTCTCTAAGTATCCCAGTGGAGTCGCTAGTCTGTCGATGCCTCGTGGCTACCTGACCACCTATCGTGGTGAAGCTCGCACACTTTTCTTTCCTTTCAATGCGAGAGGAATACGGAGGTGTGTCATACCTCAGGTGTGTGACTAGAATTTGAGTCGATTTTAAGGAAATTACCAAGGGTAAGTGAAGTCGCCACCAATCATTGGGTTTTTCTAAGGTGTGATTAGTCACTTGACTCTATTTGATTTTATTACTGATCTTATATTATAAAAAAGAGCATGTTTCCTAATCTAATGTGGATGGATTAAAAAAATCTTGATTCTTGAGTTCAAAGTTTGGTTATGTATGAGGAAGGTGTTAGGCACCCCATAATGCCTATCCGTATACAATCCTTTGTTTTGATAAAATCATAATTTAAGGACATTGGCAGTTGAAAATGAGCTATTGGCATTAGCTTTTAGGGCTTTGAACGTATTGGGCTTTGAGGTTTGGTTTTGGAATGGATGTAGTCTTGATCAAAGTTTTCCTAGTGCATTTGGAATCGACACCAAATTTCCATAGCAAAAATTTGGCAGCATTTCGCCTTATTTTCGCTGCGAAAATCCCGCAACACTTCGCCTCACATGCATCATAGCACACAAAACGCTATTCTCACCAAGCTTTCACTATGAGAATATGGCAACAGGGTGCCTCATTTTCACAATGAAAATCTGGCAGAGTTTCACGTTTGGTGTGCTATGGCGCACTAACAGGGTTTTGCGTCTGTGTATATAGCATGTCTTGATGCATGTCACATACAAGGGGAAACCAATGTCACTTAGGTGGCATGGATCAAGACAATCATACCATGATGATCGTGCACACAATATAGTATGAATACGCACCTACAGCAATCTCCTTGAGTGCTTACCCACACTACAAGGTCAAGAGCACTTGTGATCAATAAGGGTCACTCGTGTAACCACAAGTGTCCGTCATACAAAGTGCACAATCATCCATACATGCACAAGCATATATATATATATATACATCATGCACAATGCTGACATGTAGGGCAAGAAAATAAAACAGACATTGCCAATGTTCCTAGGGTATGGTCTAGCAAGGTATAGGAAATGTAAAACAGACATTGCCATACCAAGGGAACGCAGCCAAAGCAAAGGGTAGGGAAAGTAAAGGGTACAAGGAGAGGAGAAACACTAATACATGCTCTAGAGAAGAGACTAAGAGAGAGAGAAAGAAAAAGAGAAAACCACTCAGGAGGGGCTAAGCCCTCTAATCTACTAAACATTGCCCTTTGCGGGCTTGCATCTTCTTGTTTACATCCTTGCCATTTTTGCTTGCACCTAGGAGGTCACACCTTCGCTTCAAGTGTCTATGCTCTATACCTGTACATGCAAAGACAAAAGAAATAAGGCCAGCAGACAGACAAGCAAGGGAATAAATTGAAGGAAAAGCATGCTAAGTGACAAAGTGACAAAAAAGAGCCAAATGTGGGAAAACAAAGCATGCTAAGCATATGAAGGGGCAAACAAGCATGTTATCAAACAAAAGAGGATGTTCTAGGAGGACAAATGTAGGTCTGGATCGAGGGTCCATAGTTCCATTGGATTGAAATATGGACAACACATAGACTCATGCATGAACATATAGGCAAGCGTGCAAAGATGTAAAGAAAGCAAAACGGGTGGCACCAAGCAAGCAAGGCAAGCATATAAACATCACACGGAGTGGAGAAAGGTGTGAATCAAGCACACCAACACCACGGAGGTGTATCTTGCAATTGGTTACATCTAAACAAGCCCTAGTAGGGACGAATGCAAACACACAAGCAAGTGGCCTCAAAGACCAACAATCACAAACCCCTAAAGGGTAAAAAGCATGGCAAAGCCTAGATCTAGACAGGCAAGCATTGACATAAAGCATAGAAGTAAGCAAGCAAACATAGACATGCATAAAGGAAATGATCCAAACCCTTTGATATAGGCCTAGGTGTACGAGTGTAGGCCTAGACCACAGGATCTATATCTACACCCCACCAATAAGAGCCAAAACACAAGAAAGAGATGCCAAGAAACAAAAGGGCAATAGAAGCACATGGCATAGCAACCAACATATAGATCTAGACACATAAGCATGGCATGGAGCACATAAACACATGGATCTAGGCATAGGCATGACACAGGGCCTGTAAACATGGAAAAGAACACATAGGAATGTAGATATAAACATAAACACGGCAAAGAACACATAGGAATGTAGATTTAAGCATAAACATAGCAAGGAGCCTAAAAGTGTATGGATCTAAGCACAAACATTGAATTTAGACATATCCTAGCCTAAGAAGGCTAGGCCAACAATATCAAAGCGATAAACCATGACAAAAAGCAAGGAAACATGCTAAAAGAAAAATAAAGCAAGAACATACCAGGAAAAGCAATAAAGCATATTATTGAACAAGAAAAAGCTACAAAAAGAAAAGGGTGTGGATTGTAGCTAAAAAGCTACATCCACACCCCTAAACCTCAAATCCAAGGTATGGAACCAAGGAAAGGAAGATTGAGTGCAAGATTACTACCTTGTGATTGTGGAGAAAAGAGAAGAATCAAGGGTGTTTGGATGTGTTTGGGAGAGAAATTAAAAAGAAGAGAGAGAGGATCTACCTAGAAAACTGCCTCAAATCTTCTTCTTTTTTAAAAATGAAGGGTCTGGAAGAATTTAGAGTGGACTTCTAACCCTTTAGCTTCTCGTAGCCATATAATGTGTGCTAGCCAATGCCGATAGCCACATAAGGGCCATTAGCCACCTCTACTGACATCAGCAGTTTCGGCTTTATCTGGTTTAGTTTTGGACGCGTATTTGAAGGTATTCCTTACTAGGATTGAGCTAATCTTGGTGTCTCTAGAAAGCACTAGATTTCTAATATCCAAAACACTAAATAAATTGAAAATCGACGATCGAATCAAAAGTTATGGCCTCGGGAAGCATGCAGACGCGCTTTACACAGTTTTGAGATATCTCAACCATTCTAACTCCGATTTCGACCCATGAATATTCATTGGAAAGGGAATTTGATAATCTTCGCGATGGCACTAGTCCCAACCTGCTCTAATGGTCAGATCAAAATTTGGGTTTTTGGTGCCCAGAGTTATCATTGGGTCAAACTTGGTCAAAGTTGACAAAAATCTCCGAGTGGCTTGGGTTTGATGTAAAAGCATGAAAAATGATATTTCGGGTGGACGTTGACCTCTTTTGACTTTTGGTAAACCCAGGGTTGACTAAGGGCATTTTGGTCGAAAAGGCACTTCGAGTGCTTCGAGGACCGAACGGGTTGCACCACGTCAATCTAGCTATTTCCACAACCCCATAAAGAAAAGATAATATTTCTAAAATTTTCAGAGTCCAACACGTAAATCAAGAGCAGACAAAATACGGTATCTATAGTTTTATATAGTTGAAAAATGGGGATTTCCTAGTTTCTGGAACCCTATCATGCGTGCACAAGCCTGTGTATGCGTATGCATGCATAGGACATGCACATGCATCTTTGGACATGCGTGTGCGTACACGCATATGTGTACGCATGCCCTAGGATTTCTTGGCCTTAATTTTCCAAAAATACCTTTATTTAGTTCATAAAAAAGTTATATTTTTCCAATAACACTTTCCTCAAGTCAATTTTAATCTAATCGAGCCCTAAACTAACCTTAGGCTTTAGAATTCCAACATCATTAGGGAACAGGGGCCCGAGTCTTAAGGGGTACAAAATGCGGTGTCTACATGACCCACCTCTCTTCCTATGCATCGGATAATCTCCCTATAGTTCTTCAAACTTAGAGTTATTGGAAGAATAGATCAAATGGAAGAAGAGGTTTAAATTTGAAGAAGCTTGGCTGCTATGGGAGGATTGTGAAAATGTAATCAAAGATGCTTGGAATACAAATGGAAGTGGTATGCACGGGTTAGCTCTAATTAAACAGAAGATTGATGCTTGTGGTATGGAGTGAAGGGCTTTGGGATCCTCAAAAACCAACCCAAATACTAAAGAGATTTAGCAGCTTCAACACTGGATTGAGAAGTTAAATGTTGTAGAGGTCATTGAGGAATCTAGAGCAAAATATTTGGGAGAAAAACCTTGGACGACTTACTGTTGAAGCAGGAGATATTCTAGGCATAGAGATATAGAATTTCTTCGCTTAAAAATGGGGACAAAAACACAAAATTCTTTCATTCCAAAGCATCACAACGAAGGTAGTGAAATCACATATAGGGGATAAAAAATTCGACTGAGAATTGGGTTGAAGAAGTCGAAAATTTTAAAGAATCCTTAAACAGGACATCGTATGAGTTTCTCTATAGCTTAAGACCACATACGTGGCTGAAAGTTAGATAGTTTTTTTTTTCCCCTATATGGCAGTTGATGTCATGGAAACTATAAGAAAACAAACACGTTGCTTTCTAAATGAAAAGAGAAACTAAACCCGTTAGTTTTAGAATGAAAACCTCGAATCCACAAGGGGTCCCTTGAATCCACAAGTTAATAGGATTCAGGAATCCACCAGAGAGAGAAATAGACAAAGTTTGTATTTTTTATAAATCTGAAAACTCCATTTCCTTGGAGGCTACAATATGTTTTAATAGCAAAAGAAAACCTAGGGTAGCTAGGAAAATGCCAAGAAACCCTAATTCGCACTAATCATGTAATTAGGTAGCAAAATAGTAATTTTTACCAAAAAATAGCAAAATTGAAATAATTGCGGAAATTGAAAATACTGTCTCTAAGAGACGTCCCAAAACAAATGAGACCTTATTTTGACTTTTAAACTAAAAGTTATTAAGGAAAACAAATATTACTATAAATAGCAAAAATACTATTTCATGCAAAAACACTATAAATAGTGAACAAATATTAAAAAATCTCTTCGACCTACCAAATTTCATGCAAGCACTGTTGCCTCGATGGCCTCTACTAGCACCCCCCCCCCCCCCATTTGATCTTGCGCTATGACTTCCAACGCCTTTGCTACTCCAGGAAGGCATGTGCTATCTACTCTACATTAGTCTCCCCCACTTAGAAAGAACTCAACCTCAAGTTCCCACTATCTGGCTTATTAGAAGGATGATAATCATACAAGTTAGCAACATTGAAGGTAGAAGAAATATTTAAATGCCAAATAAAATTTTTATTATTATTTTGTTAGCTACGTCAACATTTACTATGCAAATAATGCACTCCATCTACCTTGTATGAATTTTCTGTTAGTGGATTGATGGCAAGGACCAAAATGGATATGGTTTTTCATTTTTCAGGGACTTAGGTAGGCGCAACTAAAAAGTAGAGACTCAAATGAAAATTGGCCCAAAATGTAGGGACCGAAAGTGCATTTATACCAATAACATTTAACGGGAAATATTCTCAATATATTATCCAAAAAAGGAAAATATATATATATATATATATATATAGAGAGAGAGAGAGAGAGAGAGAGAGAGAGAGAGAGAGAGAGAGAGAGAGAGAGAGAGAGAGAGAGCGAGAGAGAGAGAGAACCTATCCCAGTATTAACACTCAAGAGAGGCAAAAAAAAAATTTTAAAAAATTATTATTCTTAAATTGAGATATTATTGAGAAAAAAACCACACACAAAATATACAAACGGTTTTAATAATTAAATATTATATATATATATATATATATATATATTTCCTTTTTGCATTTATCTTAAGAATAGCATGGAGACAGTGTAAAGTTAAGGGGGGCAACTACTCAGGGATGCATTTGGAATGTAGAAGCAAATGAAGAAAAACAAGGGTTGCAACTTTGTAACCAAAACTTCTAAGAACATTCACAGTAAAGGTTCTAAATTTTTTAGCTTTTAACAATACACCCAACATTAAAGGTTATACTTTTTGGACAAAATTTAGTTACAAAATTAGTTGTAGCTTATGGCAACAACCTTACTCAATAAAATAAACATTACTACATATTTTGAAAATCTAACCGTTAAATTGCATGTTTTTTACGCTCTTAATACACATGTCAAATTTTGTGCCAATCGGATATTATTTACTATATAATCTATAAACTTATATTTTATGCATAATTTTAAACTACAAAAACTTGCAACTTAAAAAAATTTATTGATAACATAGCTATTGATATTTAATTTTCTTGAAATTTTGCAAGCATGAAGGATATAAAAATAAGATGTAATCCATTAGTGGATTTGACAAAATTCATCTCCAATAAAAAGATATTAAGTAAGGTTGTAGCCTAAGGTTATAACTAATTTTGTAGCTAAACTTTGTCCTTATTTTTTTTACCACTTCATTAAAATATTATTTCTTTATTATTTTTTATTTCACTTTTATTGTCCTGCATATCTTTCTCTATGTGTCTCTCTTTTCTCCAAAGCAAAAACAACCAACCCACCACACATAGCCACTACCAACCACCACCACGATCAGAAAACCTAAGACACTACCATCATCAGAAAATTCAATCCACCACCCAAGCCACCACCCACTGCAAAATTGAAACCCAAGCCACTATCCACCATCCACCACCATAAACCAAAACCCACCCACCCACTAGCCACCACACAAATTGAAACTCACCCACCTACCACCATTGCAAATCCCAGTCCAAAATCAAACCAATCACCAACACAAAATCCCACCTTTCAAACTCAAACCAAAATCAACCAATAACTAAACACACAATGAGAGAGAGAGAGAGATTTGGCCATAGCAAAAGAAATTTTTTTAAAAAAATAGAAGAAAGGGAAGAGAGAGAAAGAAATAAAATATTAGTTTTTTTTATAAGTTTGTAGCTACAGTAAATTGCCATTTTTAGCAGCTTACTGTTGCTCAGTTGCCATTTTCTTAAGTATAGCACCTTCATCGTAGGCTACATTTTAGTATTTTAGTTGCTATAATGGAATTGTACCAATCATACCTCTCTCATTGTGAATGCTCTAAAATAGTCAAAAGTTTGGAGAAATTACATTTTACCACTTTAAACTATACTCTAGATTATACTTTGTACTCTAAACTTTTCGAATGCATATTTTGCACCCTAAGCTATGAGCATTGTTACATTTTGCAATCCGACATTAAGTTTTCTATTAAATTGGATGGAAATCCAAAGTTTAGGGTGCAAAGTGTAATCGAAAGTATAGTTTAGGATGGTAAAGTGTAATTTCTTCTTTTATTTTAAGAAATTGAGAAGAATGGCAATTGAGTCTTTTCAGATGATGTCATAATTTCCCATCCAAGTTAATGACAAACTTAATGTCAGGGTGCAAAGTGTAACAATGGTCAAAGTTTATGATGCAAAACGTGCATTCGAAAAGTTTAAGGTGTAAAATGTAATTTGGAGTATAATTTAAAGTAGTAAAATGTAATTTCCCCCAAAAGTTTCAACTTGTGGGAAACCCAACTTATCCGGGTATTTAGAAAAACTCTTGTGGATAATAAAAAAGAAATAAAAAAATAATTATAATAATAAAATAAAAAACCCCAAATTTAGAGTCCGAGGACATTTATATCACCATCAAAACAACTGGCTACAACAGAAGTAACTTGTTAAATTTGTGCAGTTTGTATTACTACAAAATGGTGGAATTAATTATTAAAAGTAGGATCTAATATCCATTCCATTCAATAATAAGAGAGTTGTATATCAGCATTCAACAGCAGCAATTAATAAATGGATTTATGGAGGTTTTGCCGCACATTCGTGCTTGCCTTTTCTATTTTGGAGCTATTATGTGTTTCGGCTGAAGAAAAGTATAAATCAGCCATTGGCGACCCCGGGATGAGAAGAGATAATCTTAGGGTAGCAATTGAATCTTGGAATCAATGCAACGAGGTTGGCGAAGAAGCCCCAAACATGGGAAGCCCAAGGATGGCTGATTGCTTTGACGTCCATGGTTCTGAATCACTCCGTAAGTGTAGTTTACTTTTTCTCTCATGTAAAATTGTATTGTTTATCATCTTTGCCAAGATGGAAGCGTTTGATAAAAATAATTAAATAAATAAATGTTGTTGTCACCGAACAGATATCTTCATAAAATAGTTGACGTATTACTATCCGTATAATAGTTTCTTGATAAAGCAAGCTTGGATCTGGGATGGTTTGGTACAGCTCCTTTTTCTTTCGTTTTTTTAAATGTAATTTAAAATCGCATTACCAAATTAACGGGCATTTACTTAATCATAATTCGGTGATAACTAGTTGAATCTACTAATCTTTTCTTCGGTTGAGGATTGTTACATCCAATCCTACAAGTCATGATCATATATATATTTTACATATAGCAATAATAATGTTTTGGATGCACTATACAAGTCATATGTATGTTTTATTTGTACTTTTATGTATTGGCTATGTATGCAGTAAGTTTCCCACGTATTTTAAACATTTGTGTCTTTTATGATAATTTTGTTGCATGATTTCTAGTGGGTGCATGATAAACAGGTCTAAGAATTGTCATTTATGTTTAAAATATATATATATATATATATATATATATATTCATCTTATTGGAGAAACAAGAACAGAGGGAATAGAAAAAAAAAGTACAGCCCCTTTCTCTCTACGTTATTTTGAAAAATAGTTGTTTTATTAGAAAAATATGATTTTTTATGACAAAGTCATAGAGAAACTCATCAAAATCATTATATCCCTCTATTCCAAAGTAAAGATTGTTTTGAAGTTAAAACGGAGGCTTCTAAGGGGTCACATACTTACAATACATCTATTGTATTTCACTTTGAACGTTCCATCAAACCATAGCTAGCTGATAAAAGTTTTCTCAGCCAAAAAAATAAAAAGGAAGATAAAAGTTTTCATACCTATTCCTTTCCAGCAATAACATAACATAAGGTAAAGGGATTTTTTTTTAATTCTTTTTTTCAATTTCATTTCTTTTTTTTTTATTTTAAGAAAAAATCATTTTTCAGTCCTTTTCATCATAACTTCTTAAACATAAAGTAAACTTCACTCTCCCATATTTTAAAATTTATCTTGATGAAGACAAAATTTAAAAGCGACAAGAAACTATTACATTAAAAATATTATTAATAATTAGTAATATTTTTAATGTAATAGTTTCTTGCAGCTTTAATAATTAAGATTTGTTTAGATACAACTTATTTTACTGAAAATTGAAAATATTGTAGCAAAATATTTTTTAAATATATGAAAAATTACTGTTTACTCTTTTTTTACTGTTTATATGCCTTGGTGCACTGTTCATGAGATATAAACAGTGCACCAGGTGCTGGTCTTAGAAAAAAAAAAAAAAAAAAAAAAAAAGCTCAAAACGCACAAACCTGTAAGAACGTGGATCCAAAACCACACTTGGTATTATTATTATTATTATTATTATTATTATACCTTGGTCATGTCCCTCTACTCCAATTAACGGTCACCAATATACAAATTCCTATTATTGGTAGGAACACTGGAGTTTTTAATGGTAGCCTCATCCAGCAAACGTACGGTAAAATACTAAAACTACCCTATACTGGTACTCATTTGGTTTTTTGGAGAGTAAAGAGTAAGTAATACAGCTAAATGATTTGAGAATATATATATTAGCAAAAAAGTCATACTTAATTCAGGAAGCACTTCCAAATTAAGTCATGGTAGATCTAATTAATTATTAGGATCCGGACAGGCCGCCAATTAGCACTAAAATTTCATGTTTTGTGATCTTTGGAGGTAGCGATGCTAGATCACAAGGTGTATGAAAGAGACAACAGGCTTGGGATAAAGGACTCTTCTGGAGAAATAACCGCCAGCAATGCAGACCTTTATGCGGCGCAGAAAGAGATCTACTTGGGGAAAAAATGCCAAGTCCAAGACAAGCCAAGACCATGGCAGTTCTGGATGATAATGCTAAAGAGTGGCAACACCGACACAACAGCCGCTATATGCCCGATGAATGGTAAGAAAGCAAGGCCATTCCCACCGGAGCCTCGGTTTCCATGCTTTGGTAAAGGGTGCATGAACATGCCATTGATGTACCATAACTATACAAAAAGCGTTAAAGGGGAAAATGGCAATACACGACTAAGGGGAAGTTTTTATGGGTCGTGGGACTTGGATGCAAATGTTACAAAGGCTGTTACTAAAAATGACACTTCATACTATTCTGTGACTTGGGAGAAGGAACTTAGAAAAGGAAGCTGGGTTTTTCATCATTTGTTGAAGACATCGTCAAAGTATCCATGGTTAATGATATACTTAAGGTCGGATGCCACAACGGGATTCTCCGGAGGATATCATTATCAGACAAGGGGAATGTCAAAAATAGTAAGTTTAATCTCCCACACCACAACCCCCCCCCCCCACACACACACACACACACACACAACAACCAAATAAAAAATAAAAAATCTTGCATTTTTAGCGTACAAAAGGCCAATTATCAATCACTAAATACTAGAAGAAAAAAATTCTTTAAAAAAAAAAAAAAAAAAAAAAAAAAACATTATCATAATCATTATGTTTATGGATAAATTTATTACATTGTTTCTTTCAGATACCAAAATCTCCCAATTTCAAAGTTAGATTCACACTTGACATAAAGCAAGGAGGGGGTGAAAAGAGCCAATTTTACCTCATGGACATTGGGAGCTGTTGGAAGAGTAATGGAAAGCCCTGCAATGGGGATGTGACCACAGACGTGACTCGATACAGCGAGATGATCATAAACCCTAGTACCCAACCATGGTGCAAGCCAAATAATCTACAACTTTGCCCTCCATACCACACTCTTCCAAATGGGACTCGCATCCATCGAACAGACAATGTTAACTTCCCTTATAGTGCATATCACCTACACTGCTCTCCAGGGAACGCCCAACATCTTGAGGAGCCCTACAACTTATGTGATGCATATAGCAATCCTCAACCTCAAGAGATTTTGCAAATTTTACCTCACCCGATTTGGGGGGACTATGGATATCCAACAAAGAAGGGTGAGGGTTGGATTGGGGATTCGAGGACTTGGGAACTTGATGTTGGAAGGTTGTCTCGAGATCTTTATTTCTATCAGGTACATTAATTAGTTTCTATGCATGCATGATATTTTAGTCAGGCACAATCTCCTAGTTGTATTAATTTAGTGAAGAGCAATACTATGGACATAACCTTTTTTTAGAACTTTTGAAGTGAGTAAGTTATAATTGAAGTATGTCAACAGTGTTATAGCTCAATTAGCATTTTGTTGTATTTTCAACAGAGATGTCTACTATTCAAACCCCCCTCCCCTCTCCCTCCCCATTGCAACTATGAAATTATCAACAATAAATAAATAAATAATTATGATTGGAATAATATAAATTTTTTATGGCTCTACCATAGGACCATCCACCACCAATATTACTTTTATTTAAAAAAAAAAAAAAAATTAGTGCACCTTTTATTATACAATAATTATAACAAATCATGTAAGCAGTGTGAAAAAATTTATCCGCACATTTAATGTCAACAAAAAGTCAAGAATAGCACTAGCTAGTCGCTACCACTAGTCGTCTAGAACTTTAGGCGTATTAATCAAAATCATATTGTTCTAAACAAAATGGTTATTTAGTTATTTCTTAGTTTTTTGATGAATATTTAGTTATTTCTTAGTTGTTTTGCTTGCACCAGTTAATTCTTATTATTGTTATTACATTACAAGCTACAACATAAGAAGCGTGGTATTTTTGCTGAAATCCAGGATCCAGGTACTGTGCCTGTGGCAAGGTATTGGCCATCGATTGACTTAGGGACAGAAATATACATTAGCGGCAATGAAGTTGCTGAATGGACAGTTAGCGACTTCGACATCATCTTACCTTGACGACGCTAAGCTTTGCTCAATTTTTTTTAGCATTAATGTTTTCTAGAAAATTGTTTATTTTCTAGAAAGCAATTTTTTTTTTTTTTTTTTTTGTTGTAAAACTAACTTATTTTCCAGTATTTGGTAACAGCTTTGAAAATGAACTTGAGAACATTTTCTAGTGTTTGGTATGCACAAATTTTTATAACATTTCTTGTATAATTTAAAACATATATATATAACATGTGTATTGTGTAAACCTACATAATGTAATCAATATAAATAAATAAAAAACCAAGAATGAACTTGGTTTCAAACTAAAATTTTGACAACAGATACAATCAGAATTAGTTGTCCATCTTTTATGATCTCAAACACTCATCTTGCTCTGGTTTTGCATTTCATAAAAAACACACAGCGAAAGCAACAAACACAGATCTACTTCATTCATGATAGATAACATGTAACCTTGAATTTTAGAACAAAGAATAAAAAGTATACCTTGATATAGTGAAATTCAAAATCAAGACTTGAGAATACTTCTAATCTTTATCTCAATTCCACATGATGCCCAAGAAGTGTGATCTCTCAATCAGTTTACATGTATATGTTCAAGGGAGAATAAGAGAGTGGCTTACACTCACATACACACCATTTCCATTATCTATTATCTGAAAATTCTATATGTTTCTCTCCTCATACATAACTGATTATCTAATTGGGCTAACCTTTTGGGCCTACCTAATTAGGCTTTAGTTTGTGGTTTGAGATGGGACCAAATGGAACAAATAAGACTCTAGCTCCAATGGGCCTTGGGCTTTTCTGTCAACTCTTGACAAGTCCAAAGTTACCATTAATTATATTTAATATCACTATATAAATATAATTTCACTTTAGACCTTATTAATAAATTATATCCTAAGACTCTAATGATATCATTGGACCCCTTCATGAAATATTCGTAGTGAACAAAGTCATAATGAACTGTTAATTTGTAAACAACTATTTTATCCTTGAGTACCTGGTTTACTCTTTTAGTTATTCACATTTATTGAAATCCGATTTTAATAAATATAAGCTTTAGTAATTCCTTGCTAAAGTGGGCGCCCTGAATAACTAGTTCCCATTAAACTTATTTCAAGGGGATATTTTGTGTCTCTATAAAAAGAGATTATGGATTTCATCTTGAGAATATGTGTTCCCTCAACACTACGCGTAGTTACCCAACATACTGAAGTTTTGACCGTGAATATTAGATCTCACTCCTGATGTCAGTTTTTAGATCCCTTAAACAATTGATTAAACCTAGGTAATTAGCCAAGTTGTTACTTAGTCCAATTAAACAAGTCTAAGTTATCACAATATAAAAGATCAAATCATGCAAAGTAGCGGAAAATAAATAACACAAGATATGATCACCTAGGAAACCAAACCGATAAAAACCTGGGGAGGATTTGACCTAGCTATCCTCAAGGTAAACTTGAATTCACTATCTTAAAAGAATCGAAGTTCATACAATAAGACTTACAAGCCCCCACGCTCGACTTCTTATTGCTACCAACCAGTAGAACTTACTGACATGACCACGTGCAAACTCTGAATCCATGAACTCCTTCTTTCTTGGATTCACCACCAGATACAAGCACACCCGCTTGTATTTTCTTTAAACTTCAATGGCAGCAACTGAATTGATCATCAAGGTGTAGATAAATCTTCTCCTTGAAAACCCTAAGTTTGTGTAAAGGAAAGCTCCTCTAGATCTCACAAGAGATTTATACAAAATGCAAATATGAGCAACACTAAAACGGGGCAAGGGTTTGCCTTTTATACTTAGGACAAATAAGAAACCCTAAAAACGTTTTAAAACAACTAGGGCTGAGTTGGACGAATCTGCAAAAAAGCATTCTGCCCGAGCTTCGATCGATCGAGCCTGTCTTTCGATCAATCGAGCCAGGCTGAAAGGCACAATGCTTCCTGCTTTAACTCGATTCCAACTTTACATAAAATCACAACTTTGAGCTAGACTTAAACACTTTTTTTTTATCATGGTTTTCCAACAATACAATTAGAGTTCTAAATACATAAAATCCTAAACTTTAGAACCTAACACCTGATATATTATAGTAACCTACATTTCATGATCGGGTTCGCTATCCTCTCAAGATTGAGAGTCTATGAAATTAGAAGTCGTGAGATTAATTATTCATGTGACAATTGTTGATTGAATAATTAATCTCACAACAGTCCAGTTCAATATGCTTTAACTCTTAAGACACATCAACACATCAACTAGAAGTTTCCACTTCCATGATCAAGACAAACCATCTTAGTTGGTGTGTTATAGTCTTCGCAAATGAAACGCCCAATTTCATCACCGACTACGAACTATATTTTGAGTTTACAAGGAACTTGTGATTTATATCTTCTGTGACTAAATCACATACATTGCATCTCAAGGACTATGATGACGTCCCATTAGTTCATAAATAAATTGTCTCATATAATTAAACAATTTAATTTTTTTGGCATGCCAATAAATTGGATTTTAGGGCATAAATCCCAATAATCTCTCACTTGCCCTCAAAGACAATTTACCATATATCCAACACTTATTTCCCTTTAGTGTAATTCATAGTCGCTCTAAGGCAAGGTTTGGAAACAAGTTTCAACCAGATTTATTGCATAAATTATCTTTTCTACTACTACATCTCACGTATTCATATCTCTCTAATGAGATAATACTTATGCTTAATGTGTATTTTCACCACCTAGGATGAACACATATCTTGAAGTCCAACTTCATGAATCACAATCAAACTACAAACCAGTAACCATCAAATCCTCACTTTGGTGGACAAGCATATAATCCCTAATTGTCCTAAGATATTTGAGTATATGCTTTATTCCCACTAAATTAAGTGATCTTTGATTCAATTCATATTTGCTTACCACGCCCACTGCAAAATAGATATTTAGCCTAGTATATAGCATAGCATAAAGACTTCCTATTGATATGGTATAAGGAACCTCTTAATATGCTCTTCCTTTTATATGTCTTAGGAATATAATCCTTTATAAAGGAACTTCAAACTTAAAAGGGAAAGAAACCTTTCTTGAAGTATTATGTGCTATACTTGGCTAGAATCTAATCTATCTAAGCAGTTTGAGATAGACCCAACATCCTAATTTCTAAATTTTAATAAAGTTTAATTCTTAGGATGTGACTAGTCTTTCCCAAGTACTTTATATCAAACTGGACTAGACAATAAAAAACTCCATTGATGACAATGTACGTTTTTAGACCCCTTAACACACAAGTTGTTTAACCTAGTTATTTAACCAAGTGATTACTTAGATAAATTATTTAGATCTAGGTTAACACAATCAAATCATATCAAGTAAATAGTACGGAAATATAAAGAACACATGATATATGATAACCCAAGAAAACCAAACCAATAAAAAACCCAGAGGATTTAACCTAGCTATCCTCAAGGTAAAACGAATCCACTATGAAAAAATTGAAGTTTTTACAATAGAGCTTAGACCACCTATTGCTACCTCGTGTAGAAAACTTACTACCACAACCATGTGACAACTCCGAGTCCATAGACTACTTCTTTCCTTGGTCCACAGACTACTTCTTTCCTTGATCCACTGCAACCACAAGTACTCCCACTTGTGACTTTGAGACTCCACTCAAAGGTTTCAGATATTCTTTAAATTCTTTATGCAGCAATTGAAATGATCACCAAGTTCTTGACATAAAACTTGATCTTGATAACTCTAAGTGTGTATGAAGGTAAACACCTCTAGATCTCACAAGATGTCACGCCCGAAACTCCAAAGGATCCAAAGCATGAGAAAGACATCTCAAAGTACCTATAGATTTTTCCTTTTTGACAATCCAATCCACATAAATCATATCAAGTACCAACATCAAGAATTATCATAATAATTTCATTAAATATACTCTCAAAGTAAGTCAAAACTCTAAGCAATAATTACAAGAACCATTGACCACAAAAGAATAGAGGTTTAAATAAATAATTATATATCATCAGCTTATCCCATCAGTGGGAATAAAGTCACAACCACTATAATATACAAAAGAATGAGTCAAGCCTATTCTAAAATGTATATCATCTAATATCTCCATTACAAAAGTTTAGCCTCCATCAGTAGTTAGTCTAACTACTGTTAGCCACCAAAAAGCTGTCTCAAAATATTGTTACCTACTCTGAAATATTTATAAAATAATGGAATGAGATAGAGCCCAGTAAGTTGCATAATTAATGGGGGTAGGAGAAATACAAGTTTCATTTTCAATAATAATAATAATATGATATGACAAGAATGACTGAATAATGAAATACAAAATTTCTCAAAGTAAATACCTTGAAATTATATACTATAATCTGTGAGCACCAACAATATAATTTCCAAAGCCATAATATCTAACATAAGGTAAATTATCAGAAATATACCACACTACCATATAGACCGGTCAGGGGATCCACCTATTCACAACTAGCATGATATTGTCCTCTCTGGTATGCAGACTCTTGGCACCATGAACAGCAGTCTCACCCATACCCTCAAGGTTTTTCTCTCCCCCATGGGCAGCAGAGAGAGCGCGTCAAATAGGATCTCTTTTGCATGTGGTCTTTTGGCCCCATGGACAGCAGTCTCACCCACACACAATCAAGGAACCTCTTCCCCCCATGGGCAGCAGGGAAGAACACGTCATCCAAAGTGAAAGGGCACTGACTTAGATCTGATTCCGTTGTCATAAAGACTACGAAAACCAAATCAGGTGATTACTGGGAAATCACACATGGCATGATGTTAAAACCACATAAAGCTCACATGTTACATACACTTTGAAACACATAGTTTATATCTAGGTAATTTTAGAAAAACCTTAAATAATCTAACTTCAACAAAGTTTGTAAGGTTTGTAAGGTTTTCAATTTCATTCTTGTCAGGAGATTTTCTATCAATTTCCCACATAACTTCCACATAACAAGATAAGATAAGCATCTTTAAATTTTATAATATACCATAAAATCCATGATTTCCTTATCAAAGATCAAATAAAATATGCTCATTTTTCCATATTAACAATTCATGCATTTCCCCAAATGAAATACCAAATATGATGCATTTTCATATATAATCATATATATATATATATATATATATATTAAGGTTATGACACAATAGTTTTTAAGAAAATATAGTTTCCATAGCTAATTTCCAAAAGCGTGTCTAACACAAAAACAACATTTATGCAACATGGTTATTTTTCAAAAATCCCATTAAAAAGCTACTTACCTCGAAACTGCAAAAGCCTAATTCTCCAAGCTCTAAGGAGATTAACCAGAACCTAAACAATATCAAGTAAACCTATCACAATAAGCATAGGGCTTGAAAATGTATCTAGCTACAACTTAGGAATTGCCAAATGAGCACTTAATTAGGCAAGCCTAGTATTTAACCTTATCAATAATAATATATTCCACTTCCAAAGTTTCTCAACAAATTGATTCACAAGGCATAAACTCCAATTTATAAAGTTGACCCATTTAATATCATCTCCAACATCATGATTAACTTCCATAAAATTTACACTACATCATTAAGAGACCCATGAAAGCAATATAAGAATATTCTCCAAGACAAGAAATTTAGAACTTCAACTAACTCCAAATAAACCCAATGGCAATGGAAAAATTAGATTTACCAACCGTTACATGTTACCACTCAAAACCCCAAAATTTTCCATCATACATAAACCTTAAGTAGTCATCATTAGCACAAACCATATACCCACTCATCAAATAATTCCACCAATACAAAACCCATACATATAAACACATAAATATCACTTCCAATACTCATAAATCACATGGGTAACATTATTGAAGCTTAGATAAAAATAACTTCAAGCAAAAGTGTAAAACCCACCAAAAGATTAGAATTTTTTACCTCCAAGAAAAGACATGAATGGGCTTATAGGTTCTCAAGAATTTTCTAGTGATCTTGCCAGAAAATGATGGTGGAAATGGTGGTGGTGGTGGTGGTGGTGGTGTGGAAGTACCAGTGAGAGAGGATATAAGAGTAGAGAGGAGTGTATGAGAGAAAAGAAAAGAAAGAAAAGAAAATAAGAAAAAGGGATGTCTGGCCAAGTGATGAAGTGGTAATGTGAGATGAGTGGTGGGTAGTGAATGGGTAGGTGGGGCACGTGTGGTCCCAAAAATTTCTCACCTTACACATTTTTTTTTTTTAACTGACTACGACGTTACATAAGAGATTCAACACATAGCACATCAAAGACCTCTAAAACATAGCTAGGGTTTTTCCTTCCATATTTAGAGTAAAATATATAACCCTACACGTCAAACTGGGCTTAGGCTAAGTTGGAAAAATCTGGAGAAAATTAATCTGCACGAGGTTCGATCAATCGAGCCTAATTTTTGATTGATCGAGCCTTGCAGATTTAGCCAATAAATCCTGCAATTCACTTGATTCCAACTTTACAAATAAAAACACTTTGAGGAGCCTAAATCTAAACTATATGTTTTGATCATGGTTTGCCAACACATTACACATTGAAGTTCTAACACATTTAATTTCTAAAGTCTTAGAACTTAACAGACAATAACTCTACATCATTCTAAATGATAAGAATGTCATTAACATACATTAAGAAATTTATTATTCTATATAGCTTTTACACACATAAGGCCTTTTAATACTTGATCAAAATCAAACAACTTAATTGCTTGATCAAAGATGATATTTTATGTTTCAGATGCTTGCTTTAGTCCATAAATGGACTTTAAGCAACTTGCATACTAAACACTACTAGTTCTTTGCTATGAACAAGTCTAGTTACATCATATAGAAGTCTTCCTCAAGATTGCTACTAAAAGAAGCTTTCTTGATATCCATTGCCATATTACATCCAAATGAAATATAATGAATAAGAGAATCTAGATAGAGTCAAGCTTGACTATTGGTGAAAAATTCTTTTCATAGTCGAACCATTTCTTTCTAAATAAATCTTTTCGCCACTAGTCTTGACATTGAAGGTTTGCACCTTCAAATCTATCAATCTCATTTTCTTGTAGACCTATTTGAAAACAATAGGCTTAATGCCACTAGGCGTCTCTACAAGTTCTAGACTTTAAATAGAAACTAATTCTATTCACATAAACTTGATCTAGTAATCCATAATATATCATCTATTGCCCTTACGTAGGATCGAGGATCAAATTCATATCCTCATGGAATGACTTCAAAAGTTTATTCCAAAAGTATGAATATATTTGGTAATTGATAATCCTCCCACTACGATATTGTACCGGTGTAATAGTTATCTACAGAATAATGTCTTGTGATGTATCTAATGCAACCATCTCATTTCTAAATGTATTTTATAGTTTTCCTACAACAAATTCTGACATTTTTCTTCTAGAACAATCTACCTTTAAAAGAGTCATATTCCTCCTTTATGTATGCACTGACTTAAAGAAGTCATTGGAACTTCATTCCTTTACAAAAAGGAGCCCTAGATCATATTATCCTCTAAAAAGAATTCATAGACTGGGAATATGTCAAAATAATAGTTCTAAAAGCTCATCTTTCACCAATCTTGAATATCATTTAGATTAATAAGATCTAGACATAAGTGCCAAAACATACAATACCAAAGGATGGAAACTTTCTCTTTAAAAAGTAAAACATATAAATTTCCATGTAGAAAACAATCATGGACAATGCTTAACTTTACCAAAACGGAAACACTTTCCTTTTGGTCATACTTTTGAGTCTAATTTCCTTTTGGCAACTACTAGGGCAACTAGCTTATCCAACTGTTTGGAATTATAATTCCTTTTCTTATCACCCTTACCTTTTGATTCAGGCTAAGAATTTGAATTAAATCATATTGATCCTAGCCTTAGCTCTTAGGATGTCTTTCATTGCATAGAACTCACTTATCAACTCATAAAATATAAAAGAATTTATTTTCAAAACAATTTGAATTGATCAAATGATTCTAACAAGGACTTGTGGATCATATCCATATGAGATTAACATTTAATCTCTAGATCCAAGAATTCCAATTCATTTAAAAATTGAAATATTTTTATAAAATGATATAGAATTGGAACTCCTTAAGCCTTTTCTGCACTTAATATGAATCATACCAAACATCTCATTTAGACATAATATTAAGTTTAAGTCTAGTGCTAACTCTTGCATCTCATGCTGCATCACAATTGAGATAGAAGCCAATGTACATTTTAACATTTCAATGGAGATTATGATCACATCATAAGCCATCTTCCATAAATGCATTATGTATAGGAAATTATGACAATGCTAAATCGAAACATATTCATGTACTTCAGCTTCTTTAAGCACCATGTCCAATTAGGACATATGTGAATTATATTAGGAACATATGTCATCCAGAATTGGCTACTAATCCTTTGACAAAACGCACTTTACGTGTAATTGTGTAGATCTAGGATGTGTTTAATACTTCAAGGAACAAGAGTTCAAGTCCAAGTGTTAAAGCCATGCAAATCTGTCCAAGAATCAAGTGAAGAAGTGTTGTATTTTAAAACTCGACAGCTAGTTCGACAGATAGCATCTATCATGGTTTAAAAGGGATCTTCAGCCCGATGCTCAACAGCTGCTTGATAGATAACCAATCTATCAAGATTTATGAAAATTAGTTTTTCAAATCTGATTTCATACAAATCCGTGTATACATGTTTAGGCTTTCTTTTCTCACAACCCTAAACATATATAAGGATTATTTTAAGGGCTGTCTTTACGTGTAATTGGGTAGATCTAGGATGTGTTTAATATTTCAAGGAACAAGAGTTCAAGTCCAAGTGTTAAAGCCATGCAAATCTGTCCAAGAATCAAGTAAAGAAGTGCTGTACTTTAAAACTCGACAGCTAGTTCGACAGATAGCATCTATCATGGTTTAAAAGGGATCTTTAACTCGATGCTGAACAATTGCTCAATAGATAACCTATCTATCAAGATTTACGAAAATTATTTTTTCAGATCTAATTTCATATAGATCCGTGTATACATGTTTAGGCTTTCTTTTCTCACAACTCTAAACATATATAAAAATTATTTTAAGGGCTGTCACAGCTAATGAAGGTGGATGCAACTTAATGCAAAATTTTTTCACAAGCATATTGTGACCGGAGACATATGCCCTAGTTCATTTTTCTCTTGAAGAAACTACTGCATTTGTACGCCGTAAGGTTTTGTAACAAGGAGTTTCGTGATCTTCATCGAGTTGATGAACTGAAGAACTTTACAGCCAACATCCTTCTCAAGTTGGTGGTTAGTCACGTACTTGGATCCGTGCATCGATTGGTTAGTCATGTACTGGGAGCTGTGCGTTGAAAAGGAAAGTTGTCACTACAGAACAAGTCCAATTGGGCATTAAGGTAAGGGTTCAACTGTAGGTTGGTATAAGGTATTTGGATTCCTTTATTTGTAACCGCTTGTTGTGATAATAGTGGATTCTCGGGAATGGTGACCTTAAAATCACCCAGTGGGGTTTTGCCTTGGAGGTTTTCCCCATTCATAAACAAATCACTGTGTTAACTTTATTTTCCACTGCATATTAACTTAGTTAGTGATTTGTTTATGCTACCACACGTATTGCATGTTAATTGAATTAATTAATTAACTTAACTAATTAATTGGTTAATTTATCACAAGGGATTAATACATTCTTGACTTATCAAGTGGTATTAGAGCAGGCACACTCTAATTAGGGTTAATCTTTGTTGTGTGATCCATTGAACCTTGTGTCATGGATAGAGGACAATCGTTGATTATACCTCCTTTATTTGGTGGAACCAACTATGCATACTAGAAAGTATGCATGAGAGCTTTCTTGCAGTCATTAGATGTAAAGGTGTGGCAAGTTGTGGAGATAGGTTGGACCAAGCCAAAGGAAGCACCAGTCGATTGGGATGATGCTAAGATCAAGGCAGCTAACTTCAACAACAGGGCATTGAATGCTTTATTTAGTATGGTCACGAATGAGGAGTTTAAGAAGATATCCTCTACCGAAACTACCAAGGAAACATGGACCATCCTCCAAACAACCTATAAAGGAACTAAGACTGTCAAGGATTCGAAGCTTCAGAGGCTTACTACAAGCTTTGAAGAGAACAAGATGGAGGAGGATGAGTCGTTCAATGAGTTCTATGCCAAGCTCAAGGACATACTAAACTCAACCTTTAATCTTGAGGAAACCATTCTCGAACCCAAGATTGTTAGAAAGGTACTTAGATCTCTACCTAAGATATTTCATGCCAAGATCACAGCAATTGAGGAATCAAAGGATATTGACAAAATTCCTTTAACAGAGCTGGTTGGCAGTCTGCAAACCTATAAGTTGGGGTTGAAAAGGAATAGGAAATCAAGTAAGGGAAAGAGAATGGTATTAAAGGCCAAGAGCAGTGACACAAATGAGTCTTTAGAAGATGAAGATTCTAAAATGAAATCCTAAATTACAAGGCAATTCAAAAAGTTTATGAAGAATGCCAATGCTAAAAGATTTAACAAAGATCACAAGTAGTCTAGTTCATCTCAATTCAAGAGCCAAGACAAAGGGAAGAAAGATGCTAGGGATGGTGGTCAATACACTATTCCCTCAGGACCAAAGTTCTTTAGGTGTCAAGGTTTCGGACACATGAAACAAGAGTGCCCAAGTTATCTTAAGACCATTGGGAAAAGCAAGGCCCTTACTGCTACTTTAACTGACACCGAACCTAAGGATGATTTAGACAATGAGGATGATTGAATCCTGAATGCCTTCACTGCCACTGTAAATCCTACTAAGGGGATCATTGAAGAAGTGGATGAAGAAGAGGACTTGGTGGAGTCTAAGTTTGAAAGGATGGATGAGCAAGATAACATCCATACAGCCTATACAAAATTATACAAAGTCTCAAAAAAGCATGAGAAGTTGTATAGGTTGGCCACCAAGAAGCTCAGTGATGTGGAGCTTGAACGAAAAGAAATCTCCACGAAGTTTGATGAAACTAATCAGACTATTGGAGCACTGCAGTTTGAGAACAATTTCTTAGCAGAGAAGACCAAGAAACTTGAAGCGGAGTTGTTTCAAGTTAGAGCTCAACTGGAGAGGACTTCAAGTGCAAAGTTTAACGAGATGCTTAGCTTTCAGAAATTTGCTTCTGATTGAACCGGTTTAGGGTATGATTTCTTTTCCCCAAGTATTGCTTCTACTAGTACTATTGTTTTTGTTTCACTTGCTAATAATGTTGAATCTGAGAACAATGATGATAAAACTGCTTTAGCTAGTGAAAATATAGACAAGGGTAAATCTATCTTAGAAGCACCCCCTAAGCTTGTTAAGAAAGAGACTAAAAACCCTAGGGCTAAGAAGGGCAATACTCAAAAGTCTAAATAGAAGAAGCAACATCTTTGTCATCACTGTGGAGTTGTTGGGGTTTTATGCCCTAAAATTGAATTTATTGGCATGTCATAAATAATTAAATTGTTTAATTATATGAGACAATTTATAAGTGAACTAATGGGACATTATCATAGTCCTTGAAATGCATTGTATGTGATTTAATCACAGAAGATATAAATCACAAGTTCCTTGTAAACTTAAAATACAGTTCGTAGTCAGTGATGAAATTGGGCGTTTTATCTGCGAAGACTATAACACATTAATTAAAATGGTTTGTCTTGATTATGGAAGTGGAGACTTCTAGTTGATGTGTTGATTTATTTTACGAGTTAAGACATATTGAACTTGAATGCTCGAAAATGTGTGAAAATACAAGAGTTATTTAGACCTCCAAATTAAAGTTACGACTTGATTGATTTTACTCTAACTTAATATTAAGTGCGGAATAGAGTAAATGTGAGCGGATAAATAAACAAGCTACTCTAACCCATAAATATTATAACACAGCAACAAAATGAAAGGAAAAAGAGTAGGGAATAAGAATGCAAACACAAGATAACACGCCAATGTGTTATCGAAGAGGAAACCGAAGAACTCGGCGAAAAACCTCTTTGCCGCCCTCCAAGCGGTAATTGATCTACTAGACAATCAGTTGGAATACATGGGTTAGTAAGAGACCCTCCAAGCCTAATCTATCAGATGTACCTAAGTCCTCCAAACTCCTACTCCAACAAGGCTTCTTGGAACCGTGTCTTGTCTAGCTCTCCAGATCTCGCAACAAGCTCCATGTTGCATCCGCTATCAACACTCTCAACACTTTGAATGTGTGTGGGTAGTGTTTGGGTAGAAATCTCCTCTCAATAGGTATAACAATGGGAGAGGGAATAAGTAAAGACCACAAAGATTTCTCTTTAAGAATGGGTAGCTCTCTCTAATAGGTGGGTGTGTTGTAGAAACCTCTCTTAAGGTTTTTCTTTCTGAATTAGCCTCTCTTACATTTGTGGGTAACGAGGGTATATATAGTATGGGTGAAGGGTAAGAAAATCATTCTTAAAAATCCTCTAGGCAGAATGTTTCGCTACTACCTCTAGGAAGGTCTTACCCGTGAGACACTCGCGAAAACGACAACCTGACATGACTCTTCAGCTTCTAATCATGTGTTTCTCGCGTGGCCTTTTTCATAGGAACCTTCTCGCGAAGTCGCGAAATGCATTGATCTTCAATTAAGTTTAAGTCTTCACCAACTTAATACTAAACTCAATACAATAAAATCCCACAAAATACAAAGAACAAAATTAAAGCAATTACAACACTTTTTGTCATGGAATAAAGTCAACATAAAACATAGTTGTAAATCCCAACTTTACAATCCCCCCCTTTGGCTATTCTGTGACATAACACCCTATAACAGACTCTAGACTTAAACCTGAGTTTGGGAACAATAGCAAAACTCACTCACACCTAAATCTAGAAGCTGTGAAGTACTTAAAATATATATACCTGTAACCTAAAATACTTGCACAAAACACATTAGACCCTCAAGGTAAATCAAGTGATAAAAGGACAAGTATAATGTAACAAGTAAATTGCGATCAAATAAACATGATGTGAAACATGTGAACAACTTCATCATACACCAAAACAGTCATATAGAAATGACTACAATGATCATATAATAAAGCAAATGATCATCCGATCATGCAATCAATAAAGCATAATATCATAAGAAAGTATGCATGTCCAACACATAAGCATGATGCGATGAGAGCGGCAAAGCATAGATACTAAACATAACTCAAAGCACCATAAAATAATGAGAAAGCAAGCATAATATAAAACAAAGACAAAACAAGGTTTTCTAAAAAAATGTCTTCTCCCCCTTGGTATATGCATCTCCCCTATGGATTTCTCCCCTTACGAATGAGTATAAGGTAGAATTTTCTCCCCCTAAGATTGTGCACGTGAGTCATATAGAAATGACGAAACACACCGATATACTCTCTGATATACTCTCTCCCTTTTTGTTACGAATAGACAAATGAATCAAGAGGAAGGAGGGAAAGAAAAGAAGATAAGAACAAGGGTAAAAGATGATGCATGAGGGGTGCAAGATGAATGAGAAGATGAAGCTCAAACAAAAGACAAAAACATCTTTAAAAAAATGCTACAAAGCATAAAGAACATGACATGCTAAGGATGATGAAATATGATATAGACCTAGGCATGACAAAGATATAAGAACATATTATATGTGCTAAAAGGTTTAGAAAGACTTAACTAGTATGAGTGAATGCAAAACATGTCAAGTGTTAGAGTGTGTGCAGCAAGGTGCATCTAGTGTGCATGTGAGATGTATAACCAATGCATGAGCAAGCACTAAAGTGTATAAAACACACCACCAATGATCAAAACCTGATAAACATGAATAATTATGGTGATCCCCACAGTTTGGTACTCATCGGAGTCCAAAACAACAACAAAATGTCATTTGGACATTTTATCAAACACATAGAGTGCACACACTACACATGTATGTAAAATAATGCATGAACATATGAAAATCTTGCCTAAATACATGTTATTTTTGCCACAAGGGGGCAACATCCAAAGCAAATCATCATTTAAAACAGAGCCTAGTCAAAAAGATTGACAAAAATTAAGTTTTCCAACTCCCATTTGAGAAAATCCCAACTACGAACATAGAACCCCCCAAAAACATAATCTAAGGATCAAAATCAATGAAAAGAGTTAAAGATTACCTTAGAGATGTTTATGGAATGTAAAACACTTGAAATTAGTTAGGTTTTGATGTTGAAGCACTAAAACAGGGGTTTGGGAGAAGATGGGATAAGTTTAAAACAAATGATCCACGAAATGCCCTTTAAAAGCTAATCTAGAAATTTTTACTGGTAATTTCGCTGGTTAGCATCCCATGAAATTTCACTAGTATTTCGCTAGTAAGCTTTACTCGTGAAACAGCCGCGAAACAGTCACAAAACTCTCTGTCCAAAGCTAAAAAACTTGAGATTTGGATCATTTAACTCCCAGTTGAGCTTACACATGAAATGGGTCATGAAAATACCTAGAAAACATGTTTTTCACACAAAAACAACTTGAAAAACTTTGAAAAACATGGGTGATACAAATCACTTCCAAAGCAAACAAAAATCTTTTTGGTTCGATCCACATATGGTTGAGCACACACACATCCCATTGAACATGTACAATCACACAAATGAAATAGATATACATTGAACATTAGACTTGTGTGTTGTGTATGTGTATCAAATGTGGAATAGTCTTTAGTCTAGAGTGAAACTTCAATGATCAATTCAATCAAGTCATACACAACTAGTACTAAGTCAAGTGGTCTATCTCAATTATAGAAATGAACATATATGACCTCCCACAAGAGAATGATTACAAAACTTAGAAGCTTTTCATTTGGCTTCTGCATAAATCATAACATTTGATCTTTTTTGGATAATACATCTCTTTTTGAGATCGATACTTGAAATTTTTGATATTTCAACATTAAGAGTTAGCCTTTGGCTTTTTGAGCACCATACATTTCAATACAAGAGTCGCTTTTGTTAGAACATATGTAATTCACTTGGGAACATATGTTACTATTTTATATAATTGGCTTATCTTTTGACAAAACGCACTTTACTTGTATTTTGGTAGATTTAGGATGTGTTTAAATACTTCAAGAAACCATGTTTCAAGATCAAGTGTTGAAGCCTTCAAGTCTGTCCAAGAAAACAAGCTGAAAGTGCAGAATTACTAAAGCTCGTCGAGCTTTAAGAAGCTGTTTCAGCCCCGTGGCTTGACAGCTAACTCAACAGATGCTTGATAGCTTCTATCTGTCGAGCTTTACAAAAATAAAATTTCTAATATGTTTTTCTTGGGATCCGTAGATGTGTCTTTGGGCCTTCTTTTCTCCTAACCCTAGACATATAAAAGGATTATTTTTAAAGCCGTCAGATAGTTCACAAGTTGCACAAGCATTGAGCAAAATCTGTTCAAGCAAATTGTGACCAGAGACGAAGTTCTTACCCTAGTTCATCTCTTTCTCTTGAAGAAGTTGCTATGTATGTGCATCATAGGGTTTTGTGACCAAGCATCTTCTTAATCTTCATCGTGTGGATGAACTGAAGAACTTTGCAGCCAACAACCTTCTTAGTTAGTGATTGAAGTCGCGTACTGGGATCCGCGCAATTGGTTATTCACGTACTTGGGAGCCGTGCATCGAAAGGAGGAACTGTCACTACAGAACAAGTCTAATTGGGTATTGGGGTAAGGGTTCAACTGTAGGTTGGTAAGGTACTTGGGATTCCTTTACTTGTAACCGCTTATTGTGATAATAGTGGAGTTTCGGGAGTGGTGACCTGATATCACCCGGTGAGGTTTTTGCCATTGGGTTTTCCCCATTCGTAAACAAATCACCATGTTATTTATTTTCCGCTGCATAATTAATTTATTGGTGATTTGTTTGTACTACCACGCATTTGCATGTTAATTAACTTAATTAATTCACTTGGTTAAATTAATTGGTTAATTCATCAAAAGGGGTCAATACGATTTTGGCCTATCAAGTGGTATCAGAGCAGGCACACTCTGATTAGGGTTTAGTCTTTGCTGTGTTGATCCATTGACCCATGTTTGTCATGGATAAAGGACAGTCGTTAATCATACCTCATTTATTTGATGGCACTAACTATGCATACTGGAAAGTACACATGAGAGCTTTCTTACAGTCTTTAGATGAGAAAGTGTGGCAAGCTGTTGAGATAGGCTGGACCAAGCCGAAGGAAGCGCCGGCTGACTAGGATGATGCCAAGATCAAGGCGACAAACTTCAACAGCAGAGCATTGAATGCCTTATTCAATGCGGTCACCAATGAGGAATTCAAGAAAATATCCTCAACTAAAACTGCTAAGGAAGCATGGACCATCCTCCAGACAACCTATAATTGAACAAAGGCTGTTAAGGATTCAAAGCTTCAGAGGCTCACTACAAGCTTTGAAGAGATTAAGATGGAGGAGGATGAGTCATTTGATGAATTCTATGCCAAGCTGAAGGACATAGTAAACTCTGCTTTTAATCTTGGGGAAACCATTCCTGAACCCAAGATTGTGAGAAAGATGCTCAAATCTTTACCTGAGAGATTCCATGCCAAGATTACAGTGATCGAGGAATCAAAGGACATTGACAAGATTCCTTTAACAGAATTGGTTGGAAATCTGCAGACCTATGAGCTAGGTTTGATTAGGATTGGCAAGACGGGTAAAGGAAAGAGCATAGCATTTAAGGTCAAGAGCAGTGAGATAGATGAGTCTTCAGATGATGAAGATTCTAAGATGAAGTCCTACATCACCAAGCAGTTCAAGAAGTTTATGAAGAATGCTAATGAAAAGGGCTTTGACAAGGACCGTAGGCAATCCAGTTCTTCTCAGTTTAAGAGCCAAGATAAAGGGAAGAAGGATACAAGGGATGGCGGTCAGTACACTATTCCCGTAGAACCTAAGTGCTTTGGGTGTCAAGACTTTGGTCACATGAAACATAAGTGTCCTACATATCTCAAGAGCATTGGGAAAAGCAAGGCGCTTGTTGCTACCTTGAGCGACACCAAGCCTGAGGATAATTCCAACAATGAGGATGGTGGAATCTTGAATGCCTTCACTGCCACTGTTAATCCTACTGATGGGATTATTGAAGATGTGGTTGAAGAGGAATTGGTGAAGTCCAAGTTTGAGAAGATGGATGATCAGGATGACATCCATACAGCCTATGAGAAATTGTACAAGCTTTCTGAGAAGCATGAGAAACTGTATAGGCTGACCACCAAGAAGCTCAGTGATGTGGAACTTGATCATGAAGAGCTTTCCACAAAGTTTGATGAGGCTAATCAGACTATTGGAGCACTGAGGTTCGAGAACAATTTCTTGGCTGAGAAGACCAAGAAACTTGAAGCGGAGCTGTTTCAAGTTAGAGCTCAATTGGAGAGGACTTCAAGTGCAAAACTTGATGAGATGTTCAGTCTTCGAAAATCTGCTTCTGATCAAACAGGTTTAGGGTATGGTTTCTTTTCCTCTAATACTGCTTCTACTAGTACTATTGTTTTTGTTCCTTCTAGCAATAATGTTGAAATTGAGAACTATGATGTTAAAACTGATTTAGCTAGTGAGAACTTAGACAAAGGTAAATCTATCTTAGGAGTACCCCCTAAGCAAGATAAGAAGGAAGCTAAGAACCCTAGGGCTAAGAAGGCTAACTCTCAAAAGCCTAAATAAAAGAAGCAGCATCTTTGTCATCATTGTGGAGTTGCCAGTCATACTCGACCAAATTGCTATAAGTGGCTTGCCACTTAACAGAGCAACGGCATGATAGCATCTAGAAGCCAGAAGCAGCTTCAATCCTCTCTTGCTCCCCTTCGAGATTTTCTCAAAGCCCTCATGTTCCTTTTGAACTTAAACAGTCTTAATTCTTCCCCCTCACTGCCGATTCAAGGGTTTAATCAAAAGAAAGGTTCTTCTAGGGTATGGAAGGAAAAGGGCTCCAAGTGATTCTATCATTTTTCTCTTTCTCTTTTTTTTTTTTTTTTTTTTTTTTTTTGCTTTCAAGTTTTGAGTCAGTCTAGTTTTTATGCTTAGTTTTGTTTAACATGTTTTTGTTTGGTTATTTTTCTGTTTTTTTTTTTGTTTTTTTTTATATAAAAATAAATAAAAAAATTGAAAAATCAGAAAAATACAAAAACAGTGTGTGTTTTGTGTACATTGGTACTTGTGTACCTTTGATGGCCATTGAAATAAAGTTTTCTAAACTTTGTATCTCTTGTAACTTAGATGAACATCTCTATGCACAACTAAAGTAAGTGAGCTTTGTGGCTCTTATTTGTGACGAGTAAGATTAAGTTATCTCTTGTACTTAACACTCATATCACTCTTTTTGAAGGGAAGGACTAAAAAATCCTAAGAGAAAGGCATAAATAATCATCTCACTACTGTTACCCTTCAATCATAATATGACACCTATATGCTTTGGCATAGCAAAAGTGCAATGTCAATGACATTTGTGTGCTTCTGCATAGCAAAATTGGAATGTCAAATGCTTACCATCATTGGGTATTTCTTTTCTATCTCTTATATGCCCATGCATGATTTGCTTAAAAGAAAAAATGCAAAGAAAATAAAATGCAAAAAGATAAAAAAAAAATTCTTTAAATATGATTGCAAGCGTATATTCTAGGAGATGTGGGAGTTATAAGATGTACCTCGAAAGTGATCGTCTCCATCAAACAGTTATAATTGTGTGTAAGTTAAAGTGATTTTCTCATATCTCAAATCGTCATAACTTGTATACACTTATACAATCTTGCAATGTTTTTCACACACAACACACAATATTCTTTGCTACTCTTGATACATGTGCAGGTACAATGTGATCTGGCCATCACAAGGTTTTACATGTGTTAATTCATGTTCACTAAATTGTCTTAACTTTTTTTTTTGAAATATAAAGTTGGTTAAACTTGTTTAGTGTGTGTGTGTGTGTGTGTTTTTGGGATCCATGTGCTTAAAATTGCTGTTGAGAGATGATTTTGAGAGGTTTATATGGTGTTTGGATCATTGGTTGTGTTGCATGTTTGATTGTATTCATATCTGTGTTTTTCTCTTCTCGAAAAACTGTTTTTAAAAGCTTGCTCAACACCTCCTCGACACCTAGCTATCTGTCGAGCTTCCAAGTTTTTTCTCTTATCGTAGTCTTGACACCTGGTGGATCGATCGAGAAAGCTCCTGTCTCCTCGATAGCTTCTCGACAGCTAGGTCGATCGATCGAGCTTCTGTTCTTGATATGGTGGTTTGTTCCTCGACACATGCTCAACACTTGCATCTGTCGACGGCCTTTTCCTTGACACCTACCTCGACAGATTTCTCGATACCTCTTGACACTTTCATCTGTCGAGATTTACTGATGGCCTATATATTCTCCTTATGCGATCCACAACTCATTTCTATCGATCTCTCTCTCGATACCTCTGTCTTTTCATCTCCCAATCCTCTCTCACTCACTCCAATCTTCTTCCTTAAGGTTTCTTCAAGGTATTTCAAGTTTTTCTTCACTTGGTAAGCTTCTAATCTCTCATATTCATGCATTTCATGTTTTGAAACCTAGGATTTGGGGTTTTTGAAAAATTTTGGGGTTTTTCAAAATTGTTGAATTTTTGGGATGGATTTTAAAGATTTGATCTTAAAATCTTATGCATTGCATCACATTAGCATAATAACAGTATTATCGTACATTTTAAATGTGTGTAATTGATTGTATGCTAGTAGGATTGGATTGGGCTGAGCCTATAATGCAATTTCTTTTGCATGTCACATGTTCATGCGTTTCCCATGCATACGTTCTCTACTTTTCAATATACTTGTTATATTTGAACTGTTTTGGAGCTTTTCTGATCGTTTCTTTCTTCCCCCTCTCTATTCTGTTTACGTTAGTTGTGTCTATGGCATCTAAGCGTAAGTCCACTCTAGCCCAGAACCCTCTTCATTCCGGTGCCTCCTTGTCTTCTGATTCTGCTCCTCTCGCTCTTTGGTTCCGTGATGATGATGCCCACAAGGCATTCTCGGAGAACTTTTCTAGATGTGGCATTCATCCGCAGCTTGTTGCAGATGTGCTTAGGGTTCCTAGGGTAGAGTTTCCTGACTATCCTAGCTGTGAGTGTCTGCGGACTATGTCGAAGGATGAGCTCAAATCAGTTTTTTGTGAGCATCCTTCCGAATGCAGTGAGTGTCAGTTCACTTACTGTTCGGCTTTTACAAAAGGCCCGCAGTTTTTGAACATGGTGATGACCTTTGTACTCCATCCTCTCTCTCATTATAACTCTATCACCGAGCCTCCTGCTCAATTTCTATTGTCCCTACTTGAGCATCTTACGATTGATTTCCCTTCTCATTTTATTCTTTCCATCATAGATGTTCATCTAGATTCGGCATCCCATGATAAGCTCATCTTTCCTTCTGTTATCGCGAGGATCTTATGCCATTTTTCCGTCCCTCTTCCAGCATCCGACCTTTTCACCTTCATGTGTGCCATAGACTAGGCTACCGTCAAACGTAGCAAGGCGCAGTTTTGGTCTCAGCAGTCGGATTCAGCAGCTTCTCCCTCCTGTTCTACTCCATCCACATCCACTCCTTCCTTTTCTTCGGGCGATGCGACTTTAGGAGACATCATGGCGCAGTTGTAGCGCATGGACGCTCGCCTTGATACACTCTCTACGGAGTTGTATCGGGTGAACGTTTATGTCAGTCGTATTGCATGGCGACAGGCGTCCATGGGTGGTTATGCTTCTGAGACTTTTCCTCCACCACCTCCTCCCGTGGCTTATGATTCTGAGGATGAGGATGATGATGATGGTGATGACGATGATGCTTCTAAGGTTGATAATGATGGAGAAGCTCTACCGATGAGATGTCTACTTGATACTCTTACCCTTTGTCACTCGTGACAAAAAGGGGGAGTAGTTTTGATATGAGAGTAGTCATACTTAGGGGGAGAGTTAGTATAGTACATTTTGTTAGGGGGAGTGTTGATATGAGGGATGTAGTGAGGATTTTATGTATCTTTTCTTTTCTTTCTTCTATAGATACATTGTTCTTGTACTTTAGGTCTTGTGACCATTTTTTTTTTTTTACATACATTGTACTTATCTTCTTTATATATGTTGATGTATGTTTTTCTTTCACCTACCCCTTACATGTGTTGTTTCTTTTCTTTCTTTATGCACATGCTTTTTATTACGTGTATGCAATCTATTATTTCTGTTTCACACAAAGATGCCTTGATGAGTTTTCTTTAAAGAGTTTCAGAAATACAGGTTGTCAAAGTCTACTTGTCATAAACTCTCTTCTTGCAAAGTTTTTCAAGAGTTTGTATTATGATAGATTTTATTGTATTTAACAAGTGAATATGAGTTGAGTGATTTATGATTTCTCTCATATATTCATTTGTTTGTGGCGGTTTTGTCACGGATTGCCAAAGGGGGAGATTGTTAGGACATATGTGATTCACTTGTTAGGAACATATGTCACTATTTTATGTAATTAGCTTATCCTTTGACAAAACGCACTTTACTTGTATTTGGGTAAATTTAGGATGTGTTTAAATACTTCAAGAAACCATGTTTCAAGATCAAGTGTTAAAGCCTTCAATTCTGTCCAAGAAAACAAGCTGAAAGTGTAGAGTTACTAAAGCTCGACAGCTAGCATGTGTCGAGGTTTAAGAAGCTGTTTCTCCCCCTGGCTCAACAGCTAGCTCGACAAATGCTCGACAGCTTCTATCTGTCGAGCTTTACAAAAACAGAATTTCTGATCTGTTTTTCTAAGGATCCGTAGATGTGTCTTTGGGCCTTCTTTTCTCCTAACCTTAAACATATAAAAGGATTGTTTTTAGGGCCATCAAACAGTTCACAAGTTGCACAAGTATTGAGCAAACTCTATTCAAGCAAATTATGACCGGAGATGAAGTTCTTGCCCTAATTCATCTCTTTCTCTTGAAGAAATTGTTGTGTATGTGCACTGTAGGGTTTTGTGATCAAGCATCTTCTTAATCTTCATCATGTGGATGAACTGAAAGACTTTGCAACCAACAACCTTCTTAGTTAGTGATTGAAGTCGCGTATTGGAATCCGCGTAATTGGTTAGTCACGTACTTGGGAGCCGTGCATCGAAAGGAGGAACTGTCACTACAGAACAAGTCCAATTGGATATTGGGGTAAGGGTTTAACTGTAAGTTGGTAAGGTACTCGAGATTCCTTTACCTGTAACCGTTTATTGTGATAATAGTGGAGTTTCAAGAGTGGTGACTTGAAAATCACCCGGTGGGGTTTTTGCCGTTAGGTTTTCCCCATTCGTAAACAAATCACCGTGTTATTTATTTTTCGCTGCATAATTAGTTTATTGATGATTTGTTTGTGCTACCACGCATTTGCATGTTAATTAACTTAATTAATTCACTTGGTTAAATTAATTGGTTACTTCATCACAAGGGGTCAATACGATTTTGGCCTATCAGCTTTCCCTTTTTCCTAGTCAAATACTAGTATGTGTGACAGGCTTTTATAACTCATAAACTCTTTTTCATTTTTAGATTTACATTTGGTAAGCTATATTGCAAAAAAAAAAAAACAAAAACAAAAAAAAAAACAAAAAAACAAAAAACAAAAACAAAAACAAAAAAATCAAAAACAAAAACAAAAAAAGAAAAGAAAAAAAGGTGAGAATATATATAGGCACAAGTCTATGCAAGTATCAAGACCATAAAGACTATTGACCAATCATTCATAACAAGCTTGAAGATCTATTTACAACAGTCACCTATAGTTTTCAAGATTTTTCCCACAAAGATATATGTGTATACATAACAAGCTGAACTCATAAATGCACTACGCTATTAGTACGAAGGTACTAGGCCAAACTCTCATGTGATATACACAACACAAGCGATCAAACTTTTTGAAGATTTTTCAATTTTTATGGGTTTTTGAATTTTTGAACACACTAAAAAACAGAACAAGTAAAGTAAGATCAACAAATACAATGCATACAAATAAATGCAAGATGTACAAATGCATGACAATGAAGCATCTAATGCATGAAGGGTCCTACAAAGATCAAAAGAATTTGATCAATGACCAAAAGAATTTGATCAATGACCAAAAGAGCATAAGCTCAACCATAGGAACCCTTTCTCATCCAAATGGAACGATTATTTGGAAAGAGTATCTCAAGAGAAGTGAGACAAGGGTTGGAAGAATGAGAACCGAAGATGCACATAGACAAGGAGGTAAGAACATTAAAAACTTTCTTCAACAACTTACCATTTTCCATCAAATCCAGTTTAGCTTGCAAAGCACAACTTCCAAGAAGCTCAAGTATCTCTTTTCTTATGATTCTTTTAAGAGATTGAAACTTAGAGCAATGAGCTCTAAGATGACCATAGGCACCACAATGGTGACAAACAATGTGTTTAGGTCCACTAGGCTTTTTGGGGAGGGATTTAACAACGTGGTTTTGTTCTCTCTTCAACTTGGGACATTGTGGTTTTATGTGACCAATCACACTGCAATGGTGGCAAGTTGGAACAAACTTAGATCCACTCAATTCCCTAGGATGGGACGTAAATAGAGGCTTAGGCTTAGCCTTTCTCTCCACTTTTTGGTTTCTTTTGTGTGGAGGAATGTACATTGATTTGTCTTTAGAGGTATAACTCACAATAGACACAAAATCGGGTCTCACAACATGATTGCAACATATATTTTCTTCTTTTTTAGCAACAGGTTCAGCAATCAAACACTTGGCATGCATCTTAAGAGATTCATTTTTACATTTAAGATCATCAACAAGTTTGTTAGATAAACAAGTTTAGCATCCAAGTCCATATTCAAACTTGAAAGTTCAAATATGTGTATAAACACCCTTGAACGTTTAGACCCCCAAATTACAACTTAACCAATTCAAGCATTATGTCAAACAACTAGTGTGCGGAAACTTAACATAAGCTATAATATGGAATTGGTAAAACTATCTAAGCCAAATTAAAATCACAATCCACAGCAGATAATAAAAAAGCAAAGATAGAGAGGAAGGAAGATGCAAACACAAAGACAACACGCGATGTGTTATCGAAGAGGAAACCGAAGCCCTCGGCGTAAAACCTCTCCGCCGCCTTCCAAGCGGTAAACAATCCACTAGAAAATATAGTTGGGATACATGGACAGCAATAGACCCTCCAAGCCTAATCTACCCAGTGCACCTAAGCCCTCCAAGCTTCTTGCTCCAACGAGGTTGCGCCGAACCTTTTTCTTTTCTAGCTTCCCGGATTCCACTACTAAATCGTAGCATCAACCAATGAAGATTGGTTCCTTCCTAACTGCTTCCTAGAAATCCAAACAGCTCTCTCACAGTAATAATAGTGAGAACAAGGTTTGGTAAAATGCCTCTCAAGGATTTGACAATGGAGAGGAAGAGAGTTGAGGAATTTAAAGAGACTCTAATGTATAGATTGTTGGTGAATCAATCTTGTTTTTCCTTAGGGTTTCTCTCTCAAAATTCTCTCTGGAAGCTCTCTTACAATCATGGGTAAAAGGGGTATTTATACTGGAGTGGGAGAGGAATGTGAAACGTTAGGTTTTACAAAACAGGGGTGGCTCGCTGCTTGACTAAGTCGTGAGATCCAGTCGCGAGATAACCGTATGGCCAGTTGTCCTGTTTTGTCCTGTAGTGCTCCAGCTTGCATGACTGTTCACCTTCCAGCATGCTTGGCACGTGTGCTGCGTCTGGTAGCTTGCAGCCGCGAGTCACCCGCGAGGCTAAGCCGCGAGTCTCTGTTTTCTTGCACACTCTTGAGCAAACTTTATTCTATCTCACTCACTACCCTTACAACAAACCCACCTAAATACAGGGTTACTAAATGCTGAATTACAAGCAAATTTGGCATGGAATAAAGCCAATTAGATGGTTGAGTAAATTCAACCTTACAATCTCCCCCTTTGGCTATTCCGTGACAAAACCCTAAAACAGACTCTAGACTTAACATGTGAGTTGGGAACAGTTGAACAAAACTCACTCACACCTAACTCTAGAAGCTGTGAAACACTTGAATCATATAAACATAATACTCCTGAAACACAACAATACACCATGATCATTGTAAGTAGAAAATCATAAAATGCATATGAAACAGGCAATATGTGATCAAGCAAAAAATGGAGTTAAGAAATAAACCATGGCTTGATCAACCAAGTGAACACCACAAGGTAGTGATCACATTGCTCATTCACACTTGGAATGAACACAAGGACATACAAGTTAACAAGCACAAGGCAAGATACTTGTATGATCAACACTCAACCAGTGCATAATACACAAGGTATATGCATCTAGGAACAATCCTACAAGGGCACAAGAATGACAATACATAAATCAAAATGTAAGACATTTAGATTAAAGTACTGATTTCAACATAGCATAAAGGCTACATTAAGCAAGGTACATACCATAAAGCCTACAAAATATGCATAAAAACATTAACCCTAAAAGTTTACAAAAGCACATGGGTACAAACTCAAAATAACAGTTTACAAACACAATATATCATGAATAACATCAGCAAAATATATAAAAGATTAAACCAAGAGTATAGGTTAAGAGTTAGAAACAACTATACACCAAAACCACAGTGTATCTAACCCAAATAAACATTAAATACCCAAAACATAAGCATATATAAACAAAGTTGACAACTCCCCCTCAACACATTACTCCCCCTTAAGAGCTGCTTTTCTGCTTCTCATCAACAACAGAAAGAAACATATTTCTCCCCCTTTTTGACCGGAATGGCCAAAGGGTCACTGTCCATGCAAGGTGGTGAAGCTGTCAAGTTTTGCAGACAACATATCAATCTGGTCCTGCATGGCTCTCATCCTCTCAGAGTGCTCAGACTGAACTCCTCTGATCCCATCAAGTCTTTCCAGAATGATTTGAAAAGCATCCGGAGGTGTATCTGAAGAAGTTGATGCCCTAGTCCTTTTGCCACTCCTCCTGGGTGTTGAGGTTGATGCATGCCCTGCTGCCTCTGCCTCAGTCTCCATTGGGACACCCTCTCCTTCATCACCTTCATCTTCTTCGCCTGGAAGCCTAACACTTATCCTTTTGCAGGTAAGCTTGTTAATTGCAGAGGGTGTGGACATGGGACTGATGTCTTGAGGAATTGGAACACCCTTCCTTCTAAAGATCCTCATTAGCAAACTAGGAAAGATCAATTTTGGCCTAGAGGTTGTTCTTGTCTCATCCACAATGGTGTCATATATGTGGGAACTTATGTCAATGAAATTCTTTTCTTTGAGATCCATCAGAAAAATTGCTCTTGCACAGTTGATTGTAGTAAACTTTTTTATGGGATAGAGGTTAAACATCATGATTATTGTTAAACACCTCATGTCCACTGGAAAAGCTGTGGTATTCAGACATTTCCCTTCTCTCTGTCCACCTATCCTTTGTTGAACTTTTTCAATAGATACACTCCTATCTTTGTAATTGATAAATTCCTGATCTTCTAATCCTTCAAGCCCTAGCACATCATCAATGACATGTGCATCCAAAATGAATTCTTTACCTCTAACCCAGCAGCTTAACTCATTCTCCCTTATCACAGCATTTGAATAAAACTCCCTAATCAGGGGTTCACACACTACAGGGAGATCACTCAGAAGTTTTTCCCATCCTCTCCCTTCAAAACAGCTGGGGATAAATGATTTTCTTAAATCCTCCAAATCTACAAATCTTTCTTGAATAATTCCTGCTTTCAAGAAGATATCCTTGTACCTCTCAAAGTGGTGAACTGACCTAAACAGATTAGAATCCATTTTCAGTCGTTTGTCAGCCTTCTTTGCTGGAGTTTTCTTCTTCGGAGGTGAGGGAGCCATCTGTGAACAATCAGAAGAGGCCACAACAGCATATAACAATACATGTGTAGAACTAGTTAGTACCATATAATTAACAAAGAAATTTGCAGCCACACAGATGAACATGAACACTTAAACATTATGCTACTCAGATTAACCACATGGATAAACAAGCCTAAAAGAGGAAACATAAGAACAACAGGGAGAATGCAAGGGATAATCAGCAGAGATAGAAGACATCCTAAAGACAAATAGATGTCAATGATACATACAATGGAATGAAAATGACATGCCACATAATCAGCATAGTGAAACTCATAGATGCTCCCAAAAGATTCACACAATAGAACATGCACATTCAGCACAGTAAACTACACATCCACAAAAGGAACATTTCGAAACAACTCATCAGCAACAAGTTTAGATAAAATGAGTAGCCAAAAAAAATTTAGCTAAGCACATGATGAAGACCAAAAACAACAACTAAAATAATTTCACATTCAAGCAGCAGCAACCATAGAGCAATAGCCGCAACACAAACCCATTTCAAAAACATAAACAAATGCGAAAAATCAGGGGAAAAAAAACACAAAATCAAGTAGAAAGGAGTTCAAGAATGAAAACCCATACCTGTTACTTGAAGATTTTGAGCTGAAAATGAGCAACAATGGAGTTTGGAAATGGGAGCACGGAGTGTTTGGGAAGGAGACAGATGAGAGAGAAGATGAACAGTCACAAATGTTCGAGGGAAAACTGAAAAAGATTTAAAAACTGCCCCTATTTTTGCCAAACACGTGTTTTTCGCAACTTAATTGAGTCGCCATAAAGTCGCCAGTTCAAGCCGCCAAAACACTCAAGGACAAAAATTTGAAAAAATTTTCTAAGTGTTTTTCGCGACTGGAAGGTCTACCCGCGAGTGAGTCGCGAGCTGAGCTGCGAAAATCTCTGAGTAACCTTCGCGACTGGGCCTTCCACTCGCGAACAAGTCGCGAAAAATGACCCATGAAGACGCGACTGAGGCTCGCGACTTGACATACCCGCGACTGAGTCGCCAAAACAGGGCAAAACTGAATTTTTGAAATTTGCAGATTTTTCAAACAAAATACTTTCCAAAAACACCTAAAACACTCAAAAATCTTTTTGTGCTTGAATAAACAAAGATTGAGCATGTGAAAACACATTTCATCAAGTACAATCACACAAATGAATATGGCATTTATTGAACATAAACTTGTGTGTTGTGTGTGGATATCAACAATGAGATAGTTCTTAGTCTAATGTGAAGTTTCAATGATCAATTCAACCAAGGCATACACAATTAGCACTAGATCAAGTGATCCATCTCAATTATAGAAATATGTATATATGACCTCCCATAAAACTTAATAACTTATCTTGGAGCTTTACATTTGACTCCACTTTCAAATATAACATTTGATCATTTTGATCTTTTGAGACAATCACCTCTCATTGTGAGAGTGATATTTGATATTTCACTTTAATGAATAAGCCTTTGGCTGTTTGAATAAACATTCTCTTTAATATAAGGTCACTTACCCTTTTTCCTAGTTGAATACTAGAATGTGCGACAGGCATTTGCAGCTCAATATCTCTTTTCATTTGGAGATTTACATTTGGTGAGCTCTTCTTAGCAAAAACAAAAAATAAAGAGTGGGAAGATATATAGACACAAGTCTATGCAAGTCCCAAGATCAACATAACCATTCACTAATAATTCATGACAAGTTTGAAGATCTATTTACAACAATCACATAGATTTCAAGATTTCTCCCTCAGTGATATGAGTGCAAAGAAACAAGCAATACTCGAAAATGCACACAGTCATTAGCACAAAGGTACAAGGCAAAACAAGTTTTGAGACAAAAGCTCAAACAATGTCAATCAAACTTTTTGATTTTCTAATTTTTATGTGATTTTTGGATTTTTGACACTAGAACAAAAATTGATCAAAAACGAAATAAATTAAAAGTATGCACAAGTAGACAAGCAAACCAACCAATAGCAAAAACACCAAGCAAACAAACAATCATCGTCGCAAAGCATAGGAAGTATTAATGCATGGACATGTTGTAATGCTTATGCATGAGTACCCTTTTTCACCCACACGTCACTTGCATTTAGGGTGATTTCCTTATAGGATTGGGTACGGGAGTTAGGGCTTTCAAACCTTCGTGAGAAGCTTTCCAAGCAGTTGGTGAATGCATCAATCATCTTCATCACGTTCATCATTCCGGGATCACCATTCTGATCTCTAGATTGTTCACCTGCCCAATTTCTTCTATCATTTCTAGGTCCTCCTGACCTTTGAGGAGTTGCACTATTCTTTGCTCTCAGCTTTTGGCAATTTGGTCGTGTATGCTCTTGAAGTCCGCAATAATGACACACATAAGTTGCTCTAGGACCTCTTTGTGGTCGTGGGCGTGACTTGGCACGAGATTCAAACCTATCCACAGATTGATTACAGGGATTCAACAACCGTTGGTTCACCACATTCTTCTTCTCCTCCATCTTGAACTTCTCATCATTAAGGTCAACTACAACTGGATCTTTGGCCTTTACAAACTTCACTTCTTTAGAGACATTTCCAGATGAGCTACTTCCTCCGGTATATCCCAATCCGGATTTGTCTAAAAAGCTCTTTTGAGATGAAATAACATCATTTAGCTTCTTGGTGGTGACCCTCTCTATTTTAGCATTTGCTTGCACAACCTCTTGCTCAAGAAATCTCACTTTTGTGTAAGTTTCGGACAGCTCACCATTCAGTATTTCTATCTCACATTTGGCCTCCCTATATCGGATTAGGAGACTTTTGTAGTCCTCCTCTGCCTTCTTCATTTTTCTTACAGTAGCCTTGGCCACCCTTGTGTACTTACCCGACTTCTCCAAGAGTGAGTTATAATTCTCTTGAAGATTTGTTGTGCTTTCATCTTCTTCAGCATCTGATTCTTCAACAATTCCCAGTGATTCATCATCACTATGTTCTCCAAGGTCTCGTACAAGCAAATTCAACTCATCTAAAGACTCAACATGAGCAATAGTCATAAAAGCTGAATAGTTCCCCTCTCCATCACAGCTTTCTTCAGATTCTGAGTCTGATGAATCCGAGTCACTCAATGTCGTAGCATACACTTTGCCTTTCGATTTCAAATAATTCGGACATTCCTTCTTAAAGTGTCCGTGCCTGTTAAATTCGAAACAAGTGACACCTTGTGTAGGTTGGGATTCTTTTCCATCTTTCTTTTTGAATTCCCTTTTCTCCCTTCCAAAACTTTGGAATTTTCTTTTATCATCAAATTTGCCATTATTTTTGAATTTCAAGAACTTTCTGAAATTTTTGACAAGGTATGCAACATCTTTGTCAACCACATCTTCTCCTGATGAGTCTTGATCTTCCACCTCATTAATGGTCTTAAGAGCAAGAGATTTACTCTTCCTTTGATTGGGCAGCGACATCTCATAAGTCTGAAGAGAACTAACCAGCTCCTGGACTTTGATGTCATCAAGGTCCTTGCTCTCTTCAATCGCCGTCACTTTAGCACGAAAACTTTCCAGCAAAGATCGAAAGATCTTCCTTACAATTTTTGAATCCTCCTTTTTCTCCCCCATGTTGAACTTGCTGACAACCACCTCATTTAGCTTCCCATAAAAAGAGTCAAAAGACTCATCCTCACTCATTTTGAACTCCTCAAACTGAGTGGTCAGCATTTGCAACTTGGTGTCTTTAACTTTCTTCGTGCCTTCATAGGTGGTTTCCAATATCTCCCATGCTTCTTTGGCAATGGTGATGTGAGAAATCCTGTGAAATTCATCCAGAGACATGCCACAGAAAATAGCATTGAGTGCTTTACTGTTAGCATTGGATGCAGCAAGTGCTGCCTTATCCCATGTGGATTTGGCTTCCTCAGGCCTGGTCCAACCTATCTCAACAGCATCCCATATAGATTCATCAATAGAACACAGAAAAGCTCTCATGCGAACCTTCCAAAAAGCATAATTACTACCATCAAAATATGGAGGTGCATTTAGGGATTGAGACCTATCCATCTCAAAAGGGAGTCAAGGATCACACAATGGTAATGAAACCAATAACAGTGTACCCGCTCTGATACCAATTGAAAGTTCAAATATGTGTATAAACACCCTTGAACGTTTAGACCCCAAAAATTACAACTTAACCAATTCAAGCATTATGTCAAACAACTAGTGTGCGGAAACTTAACATAAGCTATAATATGGAATTGGTAAAACTATCTAAGCCAAATTAAAATCACAATCCACAGCAGATAATAAAAAGGCAAAGATAGAGAGGAAGGAAGATGCAAACACAAAAACAACACGCGATGTGTTATTGAAGAGGAAACCGAAGCCCTCGGCGTAAAACCTCTCCGCCGCCCTCCAAGCGGTAAACAATCCACTAGAAAATATAGTTGGGATACATGGACAGCAATAAACCCTCCAAGCCTAATCTACCCAGTGCACCTAAGCCCTCCAAGCTTCTTGCTCCAATGAGGTTGGGAGCTTCTTGCTCCAATGAGGTTGCGCCGAACCTTTTTCTTTTCTAGCTTCCCGGATTCCGCTACTAGACCGTAGCATCAACCAATGAAGATTGGTTCCTTCCTAACTGCTTTCCAAAAATCCAAACAGCTCTCTCACAGTAATAATGGTGAGAACAAGGTTTGGTAAAATGCCTCTCAAGGATTTGACAATGGAGAGGAAGAGAGTTGAGGAATTTGAAGAGACTCTAATGTATAGATTGTTGGTGAATCAATCTTGTTTTCCTTAGGGTTTCTCTCTCAAAATTCTCTCTGGAAGCTCTCTTACAATTGTGGGTAAAAGGGGTATTTATACTGGAGTGGGAGAGGAATGTGAAACGTTAGATTTTACAAAACAGGGGTGGCTCGCGGCTTGACCTCGCGGCTTGACTAAGTCGCGAGATCCAGTCGCGAGATAACCGTATGACCAGTTGTCCTGTTTTGTCATGTAGTGCTCCAGCTTACATGACTGTTCACCTTCCAGTATGCTTGGCACGTGTGCTGCGTCTGGCGGCTTGCAGCCACGAGTCACTCGCGAGGCCAAGCCGCGAGTCTCTGTTTTCTTGCACACTCTTGAGCAAACTTCACTCTATCTCACTCACTACCCTTACAACAAACCCACCTAAATATAGGGTTACTAAATGCTGAATTACAAGCAAATTTGGCACGGAATAAAGCCAATTAGATGGTTGAGTAAATTCAACCTTACAAAACTCCTTTAGTTTTTCAACAGAATGTTCAGCAAGTTTCTTGCACTTTTCAACCAATTTATTAGATTCATTGAGCTTAGCAATCAAATCATCCTTTTCACAAATGAACTTGCTAAAATTCTTTTGAAACTTGTTAGTCTTTTTCTTCAAGAGTTTGACATTTGGAATATTAACAACACCCAATGAATCATGTAACATGGCATCACAATCATGAGGATAAACACTCATAGAGGCATTTTCACACACACATGGCATGCTACAGTCATCAACAACCAAAGAAGCATACAAAACACTATCCATGGCAAAACACACAAGGGGTCAAGGATCACACTTAAGTAATGAAACCAAAACAAGTGTACCCACTCTGATACCAATTGAATGCTCGAAAATGTGTGAAAACACAAGAGCTATTTAGACCCTAAATTTAAGTTACAGCTCGATTGATTTTACTTTAACTTAATACTAAGTGCAGAATAGAGTAAATGTGAGTGGATAAACAAACAAGTTACTCTAATCCATAAACATTATAACACAGCAATAAAATGAAAGGTAAAAGAGTAGGGAAGAAGAATGCAAACACAAGATAACACGCTGATGTGTTATCAAAGAGGAAACCGAAGAACTCGGCAAAAAACCTCTCGCCGCCCTCCAAGCAATAATTGATCCACTAGAAAATCAGTTGGGATACATGGGTTAACAAGAGACCCTCCAAACCTAATCTACCCGATGTACCTAAGCCCTCCAAGCTCCTACTCCAACAAGGCTTCTCGGAACTATGTCTTGTTTAGCTTTTCAGATCTCACAACAAGCTCCATGTTGCATCCGTCATCCTTCGCATCTTCCAATGCTTCCCAACAGCACCAAAAACACTCTCAACACTTTGCATGTGTGTGGGTAGTGTTTAGGTAGAAATCTACTCTTAATAGGTATAACAATGGGAGAGGAAATGAGTAGAGACTACAAAGATTTCTCTCTAAGAATGGATTTCTCTCTCTAATAGGTGGGTGTGTTGTAGAAACCTCTCTTAGAGTTTTTCTTTCTGAATTGACCTCTCCTACATTTATGGGTAATGAGGGTATATATAGTATGGGTGAAGGGTAAGAAAGTCACTCTTAAAAAGCCTCCAAGCAGAATGTTTCACAACTACCTCGTGGGAAGGCCTTACCTGCGAGACACTTGTAAAAACAACGGTCTGGCACGATTCTTCAGCTTCCAATCATATGCTCCTCACGTAACCTTTTTCACAGGAACCCTTCTCGTGAACTTGTCGTGAGATAGTCGCAAAATGAACTAATCTTTAGTTAAGCTTAAGTCTTCACCAACTTAATACTAAACCCAATACAATAAAATCCCACAAAATACAAGGAACAAAATTAAAGCAATTACAACACTTTTTGTCATGGAACAAAGCCAACATAAAACATAGTTGTAAATCACAACTTTATAGAACTGGACCACTATGAGATTAATTATTCAATCAACAACTGTCACCTGAATAATTAATCTCACGACTTCTAATTTCATAGACTTTCAATCTTGAGAGGATAGTGAACTCGATCATGAAATGTAGGTTACTTTGATATATTAAGAGTGAGATCTAATATTCACGGTCAAAACCTCAGTATGTTAGGTAACCACATGTAGTATCAAGGGAACACATATTCTCAAGATGGAATCCATAATCTCTTTTTATAGAGACGTGAAATATCCTCTTGAGATAAGTTTAATGGGAACTAGTTATTTAAGGCGCCCACTTTAGTAAGGAGTTACTAAATCTTATATTTATTGAAATCGGATTTCAATAAATTTGAATAACTAAAAGATTAAACTGGGTACTTAAGGATAAAATAGTTGTTTACAAAATGACAATTCATTATGACTTTATTCACTATGGATATTTCATGGAGGGATCAAATGATATCATTAAAGTCTTGGGATATAATTTATTAATAATGTCTAGAGTGTAATTATATTTATATAATGGTATTAAATATAATTAATGATAACTTTGGACTTATTAAGAGTTGACAGAAAAGCCCAAGATCCATTGGAGCTACAGTCTTATTGTTCCCTTTGGTCCCATCTCAAACCACAAACTAAAGCCCAATTGGGCAGGCCCAAAAGGCTAACCCAATTAGATAATTGGTTTTTATTTAATAAGAGTTATTAAATAAAGTAACTACCAAGGTAGTTAGAATGCACGTATGATGAAAAGAAAAGAAAAGAAAACAGTTTTTCTCTACAAGGAGAAGAAGAAGGATTTTTCTTTAAGAATCTACGTACAAAAAGACTAATTGAGAGACCACTTTTCTCGGGCATCACGTGGAATTGAGACGAAGATTAAAGGTATTCTCAAATCTTGACTTTAAATTTCACTGCATCAAGGTACGCTTTCTATTCTTTATTCTAGAATTCAAGATTACATGTTATCTCTCATGAATGAAGTAGATCCGTGTTTGTTGCTTCCGCTGTGTTTTGTATGAGATGCAAAAGTAGATTTTCCAACAATTGGTATTAGAGCCGTATTCAATATTATGCTTGTATAACTTGTGATTGAGTTTTCAGAATAAAAAAAAAAATAGTTTTCTTGGTGATTTAATTTTCTGCATAATTTTGTTTTAGAACTATTGTTCGTTAAAACCAGATGCCGTGTGTTTCTAATCTTTGCATTAAAGTTGAACACGGTGGATAAAAATTGCTATGTTTCTTATCAACGTAGATCGTCAAGATGGGCATACAGTTATTAGAAAGGATATACACCTGACACCGTTGGTTACGTGTTTGATTACACTTTATCTATATATATTGAATAACGGTTTGACTTCTTGTCTTTATGTTATATTAATATTGTATCAGTGAGTTCGTTTATCTTTTGATGTTTAACGTTCTTTCATTGATATTGTTTATTAATATACATATGTGAATTCATGTGAGTATATAAGTCTAAATTATAGATTTTCACATGATGTTCCTTTCGAAATTGGTTGTTGGTGTTTTGTATATGCATGATGTTACTTTGAGAAAGATAACAATGTATACATACAAGGAATTCTCTTTTTCAGTTTTAATACAAATTACTGATAAAGATACTCTCATGTTAATGCTAGGGTTTCCTAATGAGATTAGGATTATGTTTTCAAGGTTTCTAGCATTATTATGGTTCTTATCTTAAAAACCTCAATGTTTGATCTGTGAATCTTCATTCATAAAATCAAAAAGTGTTTTGATGGAAAATAGCAAAAACATCAAAAATGGTTACTAGAAAATTCTGAGAAAAATTTCAATTTTGCGAGTTTCAATCGATCGAGAATTCCTTTCAAGCGATTGAATGTTCTTTTCAATTGATTGAAGAGGAATCGAGAATCAATTGATTTGGGCAGAAACTCTGTGATGAAATTCTTCATTGTCTCAATTGATTGAGAATTCCTTTCGACCGAACGAATGTTGATTTCAATTGATCAAACAGGAATCAGGAATCAATCAAACAAGGCAGAACCTTTGTGATGAATTTTTTCATTTTTTTTCATTGTCTCAATTGATTGAGAATTCCTTTCGACCGAACGAATGTTGATTTCAATTGATCGAACAGGAATCGGGAATCAATCAAACGAGGTAGAACCTTTGTGATGAATTTCTTCATTTTTTGATCGATCGAGTAATAGGTTCGACCGATCAAAGGCACTGAATTTTGAATTTTCACTTGTTTTTTAATTAAAAACAAGGCTATGTGATTAATTTTATAGTCCTTAAAAGTTAAGGAAATTCACTAATCATTATCTAACTAAAAGACCTAATGTGATCAAAGATATTAGTTAAATAGAACTCTTAGTCCTAATTTGTTTAGGACCTCTTTTTTTTTTTTTTAAGAAGCATTCTAATGAGATTAGAATTGTTGTATGATTAAAAGTCCTTAATTTATTTTAATTAGAGGTTTTTAATGAGATTAAAATTCTAATTAAAGTTATGTAGTTTCTAATGATATTAGAATACTTTATCAAGTAAATTAAGGATAGAGTTCTATATAACTAATTGTTGATTCATTAGTGTTTAAGGAATCCTAAATAGTTTAGGACTTCCATTTTAGTTAGGGATTCTAATGAGATTAGAGTCTTCAACAAGTGCAAGGTTATTAGTTGTGATGGGATCATAATTATTTAAGAAAAACCCAAATAATGAGTGAAGTGTTGAAATAACCCTTTTGTTAAGTTTATTGTAATGTGAATAGATACTTTGTCTTGACTTTGAGTCTTGCATTCCATGCGGAGGGTATTTACTTCATGGATTACATGATTATACTTCTTTGTGATTGCGCGAATGTTCGTTACGCTATTGTGACGTGACTTAGTAACATCACATCGAATTTAAACGATTAAACACATTGATGTGTAGGGTTAAAATTGTAATAAGATCACAATGATTTCTGGACAATCTACTTGTTTTAAAATTTCTAGTGGGAGAGAGATACAAGGGTTGGATTTCACAGCCTCCATTATCGGATCATAGTAGTGTGGGTAAGCACCTCATCTTGGCGTATATGCCTCGCGATCCTAAAGGAGGGTGTTTACTGAGTACTACAAGATTGAACCTACCCATTAAAGTGGTATGAACAAGCACCTCGTCTTGGCGTATATGCCTCACGATCCCAAAGGAGGGTGTTTTGTTTCATGATACTACAAGTTTAAACACTATAAGGGAGATGAAATGTGGCTACACATGATTCTAGATAATGGTGTACACTAGACTAAGTGTAATGTTAACCTCCCAAAGGAGCTATGTCATTATTACTTAGAGGCTAAAGTTAATATAGCATATTATTAGTGTTTAATAAGAGTTATCATGATAGCACTAATAATGAGAATAATTCTCAATCAATCATGGTGTTTATAATATACTTGCTACCAAGGAATTATAGACATGGATTGGGTTGTCGTTGCACCTAATATAATATGTTTTTATGGGTTCCATATTATATGGTAGTGGTTGCAAAATATAATGTCCTGGTATTTAAGTTCATAGTCTCAAAATAAAGTTGTCATAAATTTTTGTTCTCTAACTACTATTTTAATAGAATCACATTAACTACGAAATAATTTTGGACTTGGTGCTTAAAGGAGCTGAAGTACATATTTATGTTTTGATTCAGCATTGTCATAATTTCCTATACATGATGCATTTATGGAAGAAAGCTTATGATGTGATCATAGTCTCCATTGAAATGCTAAAATGTTACATTGGCTTCTATCTCAATTGTGCTACAACATGAGATGCAAGAGTTAATATTAGACTTAGACTTTATATTAAGTCTAAATGAGATGTTTGGTATGAATCATATTAAGTGCTAAGAAAGGCTTAAGGAGTTCCAATTCTATATCATTTTATGAAAATGTTTTATTTTTAAAATGAATTGGAATTCTTGGATGTAGAGATTAAATGTTAATTTCATATGGATATAATCCACAAGTCCTTGTTAGAATCATTTGATCGATTCAAATTGTTTCGGAAATAAATAAATTCTTTTTATATTATATGAATTGATGAGTTAGTTCTACACAACGAAAGACATCTAAAAGCTAAGGCTAGGATCTATATGATTTAATTCAAATTCTTAACTTGAACCGAAAGGTAAGGGTGGTAAGAAGAGGAATTATAATACCAAACAGTTGGACAAGCTAGTTGCCCTAGTAGTTGCCAAAAGGAAATTAGACTTAATAGTATGACCAAAAGGAAAGTGTTTCCGTTTTGGTAAAGTTAAGCATTGTCCATGACTGTTTTCTATATGAAAATTTACATGTTTTACTTTTTAAAGAGAAAGTTTCCATCCTTTGATATTGTATGTTTTGGCACTTATGTCTAGATCTTATTAATCTAAATAATATTCAAGATTGGTGAAAGATGGGCTTTTAAAACCATTATTTTGTTATATTCCCAGTCTATGAATTCTATTTAGAGGATAATATGATCTAGAGCTCCCTTTTGTAAAGGAATAAAGTTCCAATGACTTCTTTAAGTCAGTGCATACATAAAGGAGGAATAGGGCTCTTTTAAAGGTAGAATGTTCTAGAAGAAAAATGTTAGAATTTTGTTGTAGGACAACTATAAAATACATTTAGAAATGAGATGGTTATATTAGATACACCACAAGACATTATTTTGTAGATAACTATTACACCGGTACAATATCGTAGTGGAAGGATTATCAATTACCAAATAAATTCATACTTTTGGGATAAACTTTTAAAATTATTCCACAAGGATATGAATTTAATGCTTAGTCCTACGTAAAGGCAATAGATGATATGAATATGAATTACTGGATCAAGGTTATGTGAATAGAATTAAATTTTATTTAAAGTCTAGAGCTTGTAAAGGTGCCTAATGACATTAACCCTCTTGTTTTCAAATAGGTCTACAAGTAAATGAGATTGATAGATATGAAGGTGCAAACCTTCAAAGTCAAGACTAATGGCGAAAAGATTTATTCAGAAAGAAATGGTTCGACTATGAAAAGATTTTTTCACCAATAGTCAAGTTTGACTCTATCAAGATTCTCTTATTCATTATATTTCATTTGGATGAAATATGGCAATGGATATCAAGAAAGCTTTTTTTAGTAGCAATCTTGAGGAGAACATCTATATGATGTAACTAGACTTGTTCATAGCAAAGAACCAGCAGTGTTTAGTATGCAAGTTGCTTAAAGTCCATTTATGGACTAAAGCAAGCATCGGAATCATAAAATATCATCTTTGATCAAGTAATCAAGTTGTTTGATTTTGATCAAGTATTAAAAGGCCTTATGTGTGTAAAAGCTATAGAGAATAATAAATTTCTTAATGTATGTTGATGACATTCTAATCATTTAAAATGATGAAGAGTTATTGCCATCAATGGAGTTTTTTGTTGTCTAGTTCAGTTTGATATAAAGTACTTGGGAAAGACCAGTCACATCCTAAGAATTAAACTTTGTTAAAATTCAGAAATTAGGATGTTGGGTCTATCTCAAACTGCTTAAATAGATTAGATTCTAGCCAAGTATAGCATGTAATACTTCAAAAAGGATTCTTTCCTTTTAAATTTGAAGTTCCTTTATATAGGACTATAATCCTAAGACATATAAAAGGAAGAGCATATTAAGATGGTTCCTTATATCATATCAATAGGAAGTCTTTATGCTATGCTATATACTAGGCTAAATATCTATTTTGTGGTGGATATGGTAAGCAAATATCAATTGAATCTAAAATCACTTAATTTAGTGGGAGTAAAGCATATACTCAAATATCTTAGGAGAATGAGAGATTATATGCTTGTCCACCAAGGTGAGGATTAGATGGTTACTGCTTGTACAAATACTGACTTGTAGTTTGATTGTGATTCATAAAGTTGGACTTCAAGATATGTGTTCATCCTAGATGGTGAAGATACATGTTAAGCGTAAGTATTGTCTCATTAGAGAGATATGAGTACGTGATATATAGTAGTAGAAATAAAATTTATGCAATAAATCTGGTTAAAAATTATTTCCAAACCTTGCATTAGAGTGACTATGAATTACTCTAAAGGGAAATAAGTGTCGGATATATAGTAAATTGTCTTTGAGGGCAAATGGGAGATTGATGGGATTTATTGACATGTCATAAATAATTAAATTGTTTAATTATATGAAACAATTTATAAGTAAACTAATGGGACATTATCATAGTCCTTGAGATACTTTGTATGTGATTTATGTGATTTAGTCACAGAAGATATAAATCACAAGTTCCTTGTAAACTCAAAATAATTTGTAGTCGATGATGAAACTGAGCGTTTCATCTACGAAGACTATAACACATTAACTAAGATGGTTTGTCTTGATCATGGAAGTGGAGACTTCTAATTGATGTGTTGATGTGTCTTAAGAGTTAAGACATATTGAACTGGACCACTGTGAGATTAATTATTCAATCAATAACTGTCATCTGAATAATTAATCTCACGACTTCTAATTTCATAGACTCTCAATCCTAAAAGGATAGTGAACCCGATCATGAATTGTAGGTTACTTTGATATAACAGGAGTGAGATCTAATATTCTCGGTCAAAACCTCAGTATGTTGGGTAACCACACGTAGTGTTGAGAGAACACATATTCTTAAGATGGAATCCATAATCTCTTTTTATAGAGATACAAAATATCCCCTTGAGATAAGTTTAATGGGAACTAGTTATTCAGGATGCCCATTTTAGTAAAGAGTTACTAAAGTTTATATTTATTAAAATCGGATTTCAATAAATTTGAATAACTAAAAGATTAAATTGGGTACTCAAGGATAAAATAGTTGTTTACAAAATAACAGTTCATTATGATTTTGTTCACTATAAATATTTCATGGAGGGATTAAATGATATCATTAGAGTTTTGGGATATAATTTATTAATAAGGCCTAGAGTGCAATTATATTTATATAATGGTATTAAATATAATTAATGGTAACTTTGAACTTATCAAGAGTTGATAGAAAAGCCCAAGGCCCATTGGAACTAGAGTTTTATTTGTTCCCTTTGGTCCCATCTCAAGCCAAAAACTAAAGCCCAAAAGGCTAACCCAATCAGATAAACAGATTTTATGTAATAAAAGTTATTAAATAAAGTAACTACCAAGGTAGTTAGAATGTACGTATGGTGAAAAGAAAAGAAAAGAAAACAGTTTTTCTCTACAAGGAGAAGAAGAAGGATTTTTCTTTGAGAATCTACGTACAAAAAGACTGATTGAGAGATCACTCTTCTCTGGCACCTTGTGGAATTGAGATGAAGACTAAAGGTATTCTCAAGTCTTGACTTTGAATTTCACTGCATCAAGGTACAATTTTTATTCTTTGTTCTAGAATTCAAGGTTACATGTTATCTCTCATGAATAAAGTAGATCCGTGTTTGTTGCTTCCGCTGTGTGTTTTGTATAAGATGCAAAACCAGATTTTCCAACAGGAGCAATTGGACATACTTGACCAAATTGCTATAAGTGGTTAGCCACTCAACAGAGCAATAGTATGATCTCATCGAGAAACCAGAAGCAATTTCCATCCTCTTTTACTCCTCTTGGAGTTCTACTCAAAGCCCTTATGTTCCTTTCAAATTTGAACGGTTTCAATTCTTCCCCCTCACCATCAGATCAAGGGTTCATCAAATGGAAAGGTTCTTCCAAGGTGTGAAAGGAAAATGGCTCTAAGTGATTTAGTCATTTTTTCTCTTTCTCCCTTTCTTGTTTTTGAGTATGCATTACATGTGTGTTTTCCTTTCTTGTTTTGAGCCAGTCTAGTTTTATGCTTTGCTTTGTTTAACATATTTTTGTTTGTTTGTTGTTTTCAATTTTGCTTTATTTTGTTTTTCATTAAAAAAAAATGAAAAATCAGAAAAATACAAAAAACAGTGTGTTTTATGTACATTGGTACTTGTGTACCTTGGATGGCCATTGAAACAAAGTTTTCTAAACTTTGTATCTTTTGTACCTTAAATAAGCATCTCTATGCATAATTAAGCAAGTGAGCATTGTGGCTCGTGGTTGTGATGAGTAAGATTAAAGAATCTTTTGTACTTAACACTTATATCACTCTTTTTGATGGGTAAGACTAGAAAATCCTAAGAGAAAGGCATAAATAACCATCTCATCACTGTTGCCCGCCAACCATGAAATGACATCTATATGCTTCGGCATAGCAAAAGTGCAATGTCAAAATCTTAACATCATTGGATATTTCTTCTCTCTTTCTTATATGCCCATGCATGATATGCTTAACATAAGAAAATATGCAAAGAAAAATAAAAGCAAAAAGAATCAAAATGCTTTTTATATGATTACAAGTGTGTCTTCTAGGAGATGTGAGAGTTATAGGATGTACCTTGAAGGTGATAGTCCCCATCAAACAGTTATGATTATGTGTGAGTTAAAGTGATTTTCTCATATCTCAAATCGTCATAACATGTAGACACTTATGCAATCTTGCGATGTCTTTCACACACAACATGCAAAAACCATATAATATGGAACTCAAAAACCATACTATACTAGGTGCAACGACAACCTAATCCCGCAATTAATATTCCTCAGCATAGAGTGAATACTAACCACTATGATTAGGCGAGAATTATTCTCATTATTAATGCTATCATGGTAACTCTTAACAAATAAAAATAATTTGCCACTTTTCCTTCAGCCTCTAAGTAATAATGACATAGCTCCTTTGGGAGGTTAACATTACACTTAGTCTAGTGTACACCATTATCTAGAATCATGTGTAGCCACATTTCATCTCCCTTATAGTGTTTAAACTTGTAGTACCATGAAACAAAACACCCTCCTTTGGGATCGCGAGGCATATACACCAAGACGAGGTGCTTGTTCACACTACTTTAAATGGGTAAGTTCAATCTTGTAGTACTATGAAGTAAACACCCTCCTTTGGGATCGCGAGGCATATACGCCAAGATGATGTGCTTACCCACACTACTATGAACCGATAATGGAAGCCGTGAGATCCAACCCTTGTATCTCTCTCTCACTAGAAATTTTAAAACAAATGGATTGTCATGAAAACATTGTGATCTAATCACAATTTCAACTCTACACATCAAATGTGTTTAATTGTTTAAATTCGATGTGATCTGACTAAGTCATGTCATAGTAGCGTAACGAACATTTGTTTAATCACAAAGAAGTTTAATCATGTAATTGTGAAGTAAATGCCCTCTGCATGGAATGCAAGACTCGAAGTCAAGACAAGGTATCTATTGACATTACAATAAACTTAATAAAAGGGTTATTTCAGCACTCCCACTCGTTATTTGGGTTTTTCTTAAATAATTGTGATCTCATCACAACTAATAACCTTGCACTCGTTGATGACTCTAATCTCATTAGAAAAACTAATTAAAATGGAAGTCCTAAACTATTTAGGATTCCTTAAACAATAATGAATTAAAAATTAGTTATATAGAACTCCATCCATAATTTACTAAATAAATTATTCTAATCTCGTTAAACTCTATGTAACTTTAATTAAGCTTTAATCTCCTTAAAACTTCTAATTAAAATAAATTAAGGACTTTTAATCATACAACAATTCTAATCTCATTAGAATGTTTCTTAAAAGAGAAGTCCTAAACAATTTAGGACTAAGAGTTATATTTAACTAACATTTTTTATCTCATTAGGTCTTTTAGTTAGATAATGATTAATGTATGTCCTTAACTTTTAAGGAATATAAAATTAATCACATAGCCTTGTTTTTTTTATCAAAGTTTTAACACTTAATCAAAAAGGCAAGTGAAAATTCAAAATTCAGTGCCTTCGATCGGCCGAACCTATTTCTCGATCGGTCGAAAAATGAATAAATTCATCACAAAGCTTCAGCCTCATTCAATTGATTCTCAATTCCTGTTCAATCGATCGAAATTAACATTCGATCGATCGAAAGGAATTCTCAATCGATCAAGACAATGAAGAATTTCATCATAAAGTTTCTACCTAACTCGATGGATTCTCGATTCCTCTTCGATCAATCGAAAAGTACATTTGATTGATAGAAAGAAATTCTCAATCGATCGAAACTCGCATAATTGAATTTTTCAGAATTTTCCAACAATCATTTTTGACAATTTTTGCTGTTTTCCATCAAAAACACCTTTTGATTTTATGAATGAAGATTCACAAATCAAACATCAGGGTTTACAATATCAAGATCAAGAACCATAATAACGCTAGAAACTTTGAAAACATAATCCTAATCTGATTAGAAATAAATTTCATTAAAGGATTTTAACTAGTAACCAAAATACTTTAATTCTAGCATTAACATATTGTTTGATCATTCTCATCCTTATGAAGTCAGACCATTAGTCCTTTATGAACATTAACGGTGTATCTCACTAGTACAAAAACTAGCAAAGTCAACACCGTAACTAAAAGATATACCATGGTCCACTTCAAAAACTAAATCCATCATATATATCTCATATATAAAACATAGCAAATGGATTCAAAGACACAATTATTCAAACAATTTACTATAGAAAATAAAAACATCAAGAAAACGATTTTTCTTTAATTCTAAAACTTAATCACATGTTATACAAGCATGATATTAAAGACCGCTCTAATACCAATTGTTGGGAAATCTGGTTTTGCATCTCATATAAAACACACAGTGGAAGTAGCAACAAACACGGATCTACTTCATTCATGAGAGATAACATGTAACCTTGAATTCTAGAACAAAGAATAGAAAGCATACCTTAATGTAGTGAAATTCAAAACCAAGACTTGAGAATACCTCTAATCTTCATCTTAATTCCACATAATACCCAAGAAGTGTGGTCTCTCAATCAGTTTACATGTATATGTTCAAGGGAGAGTAAGAGAGTGGCTTACACTCACATACACACCATTACCATCATCTATTATCTGAAAATTTTGTATGTTTCTCTTCTTATACATAACTGATTATCTAATTGGGCTAACCTTTTGGGCCTGCCCAATTGGGCTTTAGTTTGTGGCTTTAGATGGGACCAAAGGGGACAAATAAGACTCTAACTCTAATAGGCCTTAGGCTTCTCTATCAACTCTTGACAAGTCCAAAGTTACCATTAATTATATTTAATACTACTATATAAATATAATTGCATTCTAGGCCTTATTAATAAATTATATCCCAAAACTCTAATGATATCATTTGACCCCCATATGAAATATCCATAGTGAACAAAGTCATAATGAATTGTCACTTTGTAAACAACTATTTTATCCTTGAGTACCCGGTTTAATATTTTAGTTATTCACATTTATTGAAATCTGATTTCAATAAATATAAGCTTTAGTAACTCTTTAGTAACTCCTTACTAAAGTGGGCACCTTGAATAACTAGTTCCCATTAAACTTATCTCAAGGGGATTTTCATGTCTCTATAAAAAGAGATTATGGATTCCATTTTGAGAATATGTGTTCCCTCAACACTACGTGTGGTTACCCAACATACTGAGGTTTTGACTGTGAATATTAGATCTCACTCCTGATATATCAAAGTAACCTACATTTCATGATCAGGTTCACTATCCTCTTAGAATTAAGAGTCTATGAAATTAGAAGTCGTGAGATTAATTATTCAGGTGACAGTTGTTGATTGAATAATTAATTTCATAATGGTCCAGTTCAATATGCCTTAACTCTTAAGACACATCAACTAGAAGTCTCCACTTCCATGAATAAGACAAATCATCTTAGTTGATGTGTTATAGTCTTCGTAGATGAAACGCCCAATTTCACCAGAACTTGTGATTTATATCTTCTGTGACTAAATCACATAAATCACATACAATGCATCTCAAGGACTATGATAATGTCTCATTAGTTCATAAACAAATTGTCTCATACAATTAAACAATTTAATTATTTATGGCATGCCAATAAATTGGATTTTAGGGCATAAACCCCAACATATATATCAACCATACTTCTCATAATTCAAAATAACCATGAACTCCATTTTAAATAGTTCAAAATGCCACATAGGCCAAATAGTTTAACTGGCAAAATAATCTAGTACAAATAGTTTTATAAATACCAAAATGCCAAATTATTATAGAACTGTTAACAGATAGGTGAGGAGGAAAAATAAAAATCTTATCAAAGAATGGTGTTACAGAGGGAAGAGACCAGAGGGGGTGACAGTAAAAGTGTGAGAAGAGAGAAAAAACAAAGTAAAGAGAAAAGGTGAGAGAGCTTAGTATGAGAAAGACTAAAGGTGCGAAAGAAAATATTGTTTCCTGGACCAGAAGAAGATAATATTTTTTGAAAAAAAAAATCTATAGAAAATAAGCCTTATTTTTGTTAGGGTGTTCCATTGACTAAAGATAATTTTTAGTTGACCATTTTTGGTTTATGTTACCAAACACTAGAAAATATATATATATATATATATATAAAATAAAATAAAAAACTATCTTTATAAAAGGTTTTCAGTAAAACAAACTAAATTTGAAGGTTTTACAACTTCTTCGAGGAATTTGTCTGAATTGATTTAGATCTCAATTGTTTGGTTGGCACAAGTATTTTTGAAATATAATTAGAGAAAACTGAATAATTCAATAGATTTGCAAAATGAAATTGAACATTGTAGAAATGATACCTAGAGAGAAGTTTTGTTCTTTCCAGGTACTTTCACATTTCACAAAGTAATCACCAACCAAAATTTCTTAAAAGTTGTAATCATGGTTTTGAAACCTAGACTGAACCGGCCAGTCGAACCATGGTAATCGGAAACTGTCTATCATTCCAGTTTTTTTAACTACCAAAACCAAAAATTTTAATTTTTCAGTGAACCTTTTGAACCGTGGTCAAACCACCCGGTTTTTAAAACCAAACACAAGTTTGACGATTCCTAAAAAATCACAAAACATTGCCCAAATTAATCTCCAACATCAGATCTTTGTAGAAAAAGAAAAAAAGAAAACAAGTAAAAAAAGAAAAAAAAAAAAAAAAAAGAATAGAAGACTATGGAAGAAAGACTACAAATCTGCTTCTAGCTTCTGCATATGCATCTGCTTCTTCTTTGTTTGTTGAAAAACTGTGGAAGGAGATTGCTATTTGTTTGAAAACTGTGGAAGAAATAACAAAGGGAGAGAGAGGCGAAAGCTGTAGGGGAAAGCTAAAAGAATAGAAGACTTATTATGAGATCTCATGAGTCTAAAAGAAACGTGTGAACTTTGATCATGATGGCTTGGTGTGGGGAAATGTGTGAGTTGGGTTGGGTTTCTCATGAGATCTCATGAGTCATAATTGTTTTTTCTTCTCTTTTTATCTAGCACAGCCAACCTATTAAAGTTTAATTTTATTATTTTTTAGTTATATTTTTTTAAGCTTTTTAGTTATATTTATTTATTATTTTTTTAGATATAATATTTTAAAATCTTTTAAATAACTAGATAAAATCTAACAAATATCATATTTATCTTAAATTAAGATATATTTGTATCTCTTTAAGTACTAATTTAGTCAATATTACATAATTTTACCGCATGTATTTTAATTATTTTGTATTAAATAATTATAATTTAATTATGACATTATTACGGTTCGACTTCGGTTTAACCTCAGTCCAACCTTAAAACCCTTGAATCTCTCTGAGCCTGTTTGGTTGAAGATTTCTAGTATCGTTGTTTAGTTTTCAGTGTTATAGAAATACGTATTTGAGTGTTATAAAAATACATGTCAGAAATGTTATTATTGTTTAAATATTGGTACCAAACAGCCCCAAAGTTCTTTAAACGGTCCAGATTTCAAAACCATAGTCGTAATAAATTGAAAATTTTGAATAAAATTTGCAACCAAAAACCAATTTTCTAAGCACATTCTCCACATACAAAATTTGACTTGGCTTTGCACTGCTGACGAAATTCAGTAACATCCCCAAGTTGAGTCCTAGACAAGAAGATGACCCGTTTATGATTAATAATAGTGGAATATAGGGAAAAGAGAAAGCCACAGTAAACCATTTTAAAATTACTGACTTCCCAAAAAAAAAAAGAAGGTAAATGCGTACGTCGTCTTTTCTTTTCTTTTCTTTGGTAGAAAGGGGGAATTTATTTATATATGAGCAAATACATCAAGTCCATCCACTTGCATATCCATTTGCAAATACGTTGTCTTCCTGTTCTTTCAATAATGGATCAATTTTTTCTTTTTTTTTCCCCTGGACAACAATTAACAGATTTCTGAATCCAGACCCAAGTTCGTGGCCCGGTTGACAAACATGTAGAGAGAGAGAGAGAGAGAATGAGGCTTCATTTCAATGATTGAGGGCCCGTTTCGTAAAGAAGTTTTGAGTAACATTTGTATTTTTTTGAAATACATGTGAATAAAAAAATATATAAAAATATATATAATGTTATTTAAAAACTGAAAATGTATTATTTAAATACATTACCAAACCGGCCTGAGTTTGGTACGTGTAAAATTTGGAAAATCCATTTTATCAGCCTCTTTAATTGCAATATATGCTTGGATTTAAGCTTCTAAAATCACAGCGTTTTTCACAATAAAACAATTTTATAAGGTTGTAAAAATTATTAATTTTAACAACACCTTTGACAGCTTGGCATCTTTTAACTGCTGTCTGTAGACTTACTGTTGTTGGGACCGATTCAATTGAAGAAATGACAACCAGAACACTGAGCCTAAACTGCGCACCAAGATCAGCTTGTATCAAAGTGTTACGAAACAAATTGCTTTTTATACTAATTTCAATAGTTAAATTATTAGAACATGTACATAATCGGGAAAAGAGAGAAGAAAAAAAGTTAATAAAACCTAGAAACCTCTCTTTCAAACGAGACCAGCTAGCATAGATTGTTAGCGGATCCACAAAACCCCACCACTTAAGACAGACCATACTGTACAGCTCCTGCATTCCTGTGAACAGCAACAGCTACAGCTGCAGCACCAGCTGCACCAAACTGTAACTGTGACTGTGACTGTGCCTGCAGCAGTTTTGCATCGATAGTAATTCGATCATTATTTAACTGATCTGCCTTGGCTTGTGGTTGGTAATATAAGTTGGTGTTAACATCCATGGCCATGCTTGAGGCTCGTTTTTCTGGTACATTGCATTGTTGGGATTGGATTTGAGGTTTGGCTTGTGACAATTCCCTGTGTGTCTCCAACCCAGATTTCTCTTGATTCATGGTGCAAGTCTTGAAGAACCATTGTGGAGTGACTGCCTGAGGAGTGCTAACTGCATTTCTATCAAATAACCTTGAACCATTGTCATCTTTGATGTTTCTGAAATCCTCAAAAGGTAGAATTGGTCCCACAACTCTCCCTGGTTTCGCTGTGCAAAGCAAAGCCAAAACCAAAAAATAATAAATGCACAATAACATAAGAATCTGAGAATCTAATAACAATTTGAAAATTGCCTAAATAATTATTAGAACGAAATTCAAATGTTCATGACATAATAGGTGTAATTCCAGATTCATCTGACAATCCCTATATTTAATAATGAGAAACTAATGAACTCAAGGCTTTGAGCTAGCAAACTGACATATGGTATGTACACGAGACGCCATCTCCAACTAAAATTTTCCCATAGGAAATCTGCTGCTTGACAAAGAAAGGAGGCAGAGATGAACAAAAATAGAGATTACATACATGTTGGAACCCTAGGCGGAGGCCGGGAAACCTTAGATGGATTTCCAGAACACGAATCCATTGCCCTAAAATTTGTTGAAGCCTGCTCCATAATTTTCCGATGCTCATATGAGGTCAAGTTTTGCTGTGTGTTAGGAGGAATTACATTTGAGTGAACAGTGGACCTGCAAACGAATGAGGTAACCACACTTATCAGCACACACTACAGAAAAAGAGAAGCTTTTGGAATAAGATTATGCTCTCTAGCAGTAAAATAATTTAACATTTATACCCTTTCCTTATTAACTAAATAAATACACTTGTTCGCATTTACGCTTTCCACACCATACTGTAACATTTGTGGGGGCACAACATACACAAGGAAATAGATAATTAGACATGTGAGTTCCACACACATAAATCCCCATGAAGTGTGGAGCCTAAAAATACACATGCATATACTGAAATTAGATGTAATTTAAACTATCAGATAATCTTACCGCGGGAGAGAGACATGCTTCCTCTCTAAAGGAATAACCGGGGAACTTTTACCACCATTTGCCTCAAGATATGCAAACTGCTTTCTGAACTGGCCTATACCACTGCAGTAAAGAGATGCAATAAGTCATCAAAAAGTATAAAGCAATATTTATTTAGAGGGGGGAAAGGGGGCATGCAAAAGTTCTTTAGTAAGAAGAATTTAAAAACCTAGGATATAGGAAATTTGTGCCTTCATTTCCATTCATGTAGTCTTTAAGCAGCTGAGGATGGTATTCTAGTATCTCTCGGTATATTAGTTCTCTAATGTCCTCCTTTGTCACCCTTCGCCTCTCAAACTCAAACTCCAACTTTGAGATAGGCTGAGCAGACGGTTCTCTCTCAACTTTGGAAAGTCCCTTAAAGTAAGGATCAGCCAGTGCCTGAGGGGGAAAAGTGTGAAAGGTTACAGACAGAATTATATTTTGGGGATAAAATCATTAAGAGGCTCTATAGATCTGCTGGCAAAGTGAATCTCAGAGATAAGATTCAAATAACAAGAATATATGAAGAATACAGACCTCTTCAGCGGTTGGCCGATCCTTTGGATCAAATGCTAATAATCTTTGCAGCAGGCGGAGTGCTCGAGGATCTGCATTTGGAAATTTCTGTTCAAAGAGCACAGGAGGTTTTTTCCTCAATTCTGTCAAATATTTTCGTGCCCTCTCATTTCGAACCTGCATTCATTCAATACACATTATTATATCAAGAGCTTAGACAACCAGTGGTCCAATACCATAACTTGAAGGAGAAGAGAGAGTGGTATATTACTGCTGAAACAGTTTCTGGGGAAGGCGTCCCAAGAAGATCAGTGATCAAATCTAACTGATGAATAATACTTTTACCAGGAAATAATGGCTTCCCTGTCAGTACCTCGGCAAAAATGCATCCAATACTCCATATATCAATTGCGGGGGTATACTGCAAAAAAGTGTTAAAAGGAGTAAGATAACAAATTATTGTGACAAACTTATGAAAGTTGACAATGCAATTGAACTGCTTCAGAGAAACAGACATAACCTGACACAATTACCTGAATGACAGATATTTCAACTTCCATGACAGTTCAAAAGTCCCCCCTGAACAAGAATTATTATAATCTAGGCATTACTGCTTACTACAAGTGCTCAGGACACATTCCAAAAATGCAAAATGCTCAATATGTCATACCTATTTTGTTGTGAGTAGAGGATTAACTGCCTACAGACATTGAACAGGATGGGATAAAGAAAAAGAACCAATACACTATGTTGCATATATCTAAACTTCATGCCATAAGGCCATAACATCAAAAGAAAATTAATTTCTCAGATGGTTTTCAATGAAAAATCCAACATATAACCACATATTTAAGTCTCTAATATAACTGTTTCGCAATAAAATAGGTGCATAGTTATTAGTGTGAAACAAATCGCTTCTAACAACCTAAAAACTATTCTAAGATGCCTATGTAAAATGCTTTACTAAATAATGCTAAGCAGAAAATACAGATGTCAACGAATGAACTTAATGATGCCAATGTCCCATAATAGGTCACCCATAATAATGGGTAGGAGGGTGAGGTGGGTCCAAGACCGACCAGGTGCATGTGTAGTTTACCAATATAAATGAAAAAAATTTAAAAGATGAAGCCATGGACCATGCTCCTACAATGTTGTCATTTGATCAGAATAAGGATTAGCTGAAAATCAAAGGCAAGTCATTTACCTTAGCAAAGAATGATCCGCACAATTCTGGAGCCCTATACCATCTTGTAGCAACATAATCCTGCAGGGAATAAAGAAAAACCATAAAAGATGATGATTCACTCACACAAAATATTAATTATGTCAGAACACTGTAAAACCCATTTAAAGGAGTTAAGGAAACAACTTACTGTCCAAAATATTGATGTTGGCATGTCACTAAATGCAACTCTTGCTAGTCCAAAGTCACAAACTTTGAGTTTGCAATTTGCGTTTGCCAATATATTCTTCGGCTTAAGATCTCGATGATACACATTTGCTGCAACCAATCAACTTATCAAATCATGTCAATGCCCCACAATCAATTCAAGAGTTGTATTATAGAAACAAAAAAGGAAAAAAAAAAAAAAAAGTTTATGCATGACAGATGAAAATGAAGATGAGATTCTGCTACTAAAAAAGATAGCAAATTACTGCCACAAGTATTATAATGAAAGAAAAAAAAAAAAAAGCAATTTGCAAAAACAAGGTGACACACATGAAAGAAAATGACCTGTATGCATATATTTCAACGCACGCAGCATCTGATAAAGAAAAAACTGATGATGTTCATGGGTCAAGTCATCATTAGCTTTAATGACTTGGTGAAGATCAGACGCCATTAGCTCAAAAACAACGTAAATGTCTTTGAACTCCCTTTTTGATGGTGGCAACATGATGCGCTTAATTTCAACAATATCAGGATGCCGTAAAAGCCTGAGCAACTTGACTTCACGCAGGATCCGTATGGAATCAGATATATGCTCAAAAACATCATGTATTTTCTTTATTGCTACTTTTTCCCCAGTGTGTGTGTCCGTTGCTGCACAAACAACTCCATAGCTTCCCTTCCCTATCACTTCAAGAATTTTATATCTATTTGCATCGCCATAATCGGTGAAAAAATCCATGTGCTGCTGACAAATGAAAAAGATTTTGTCAGTCAAATTAAGCAACCTCAAATATTAATTAAAAATAAACAGATCAGAACCCTAAAAAAGAATGGAGAAAAAAAGAAACCTTGTTTGTTTGGGTGCATATATATTGAATTGAATTGAATTGATGAGGTTTAGGTATAGGGATAGTTATCTGAATGAATATGAAGGAGAGTTGTGAGTTAGGGTATTGAGGAGAAGAAACAGATAGCTAACCGCAGCATTTGCCCCGCACCAACGAGAGAATCTACCTTCTCACATAATATTCATTCTCATCCAACTCTCTCTAATTCCAATTTCCAAACCCTCGCCCTCGCTATTATTTGGGGATTTATTTTTACACTCTTTTCTAAATTATATAAAAAATAAGGAATGGCCGCGTGCTTTATATATTGTCCTTCTTTCCTTATCCACTTTTAAATTCATTTATTTCTAGATTTCAATTTCAAATAATAAAAAATTAAAAAAAAAAAATACAAATATACTGCTGGCGGTACTGGTGGCTGCTTTCGTAAATATCTTCCTTCTTTGCCTAAATTGGTTTGGTGTCAATCTCTTTGTCAATGCCATTTTGGTGAGTGAGTCAACTAATGTTTAAAAAATAATAATACTATAAAGTTTTGATATAATTTGAGAGATTATGTTATATATAGTTATATATAAAACATAATAGAATTTTAACCTATAATGTATGCTCTATGATTATTATTCTTTATCCTCTAGTCCAAAACATAAATTGGTTCTATCCAAAAAAAAAAAAAAACCATAAATTGGTTTATAATATAAGCAAGGTTTGAACTCATGATCTCTTATTGACTTGACTAATTAAAAGATTTTTCTAGTTGAGGTGAATTGTGGTATTGATTAATCGGTTAATATATTAATAAATAAATAAATAAAACTAATTTAGATAAACTCAAAACACATATGCATTATTGCATATATATATGTAATTAAAATGTTATATATATATATATATATATAAACCCCAATAAAACCCCTATAGTTTTATTCTTGCGACAAATTAAATCTTATACTTTTAAGTGTGCCACTATAAACCCCATACTTTCATTGCATTTGTGTCAAAACAAAGCCCCACTTAACATCTCAAATATTTCATAATTTCCAAGAATATTTTGTATATAAATACTGTCGAGGAGATTTTTGTGACAAAGGCCAAAATGGTAGAACATGCCCATAACTCCCTTTGGGTTGTTTAAAGTGTGATTAAATGGAGAGATTTAAACCCAAAATTCCAATATTATGAGATGGAAAATATGCATAATACACTAGGTCTGAAACTGTTTTGCACATAAAGCAGGAAGAGGATTTGAGAGAGGCGATGAGGGAGAGAGAGAAGACTCGTTGATACCACTATTTTCACTCTTGAGCAGGGACAGAACTAGGACTTGGAGTTAGGAAGACGGTTCTGTTGTTGGCTATGTGCAATGGCTCTGACCTCTGACTCTACTGCTACTTAGCCACCTGAGAGTTTTTTTTTTTTTTTTTTTGGTGTGAGTGACTTTGATGGTGCTACTGGGTACTGGGTAAGAACAAAATGATTTTATTTAAAAAATTTTTAAACGGCCAAGTTGTTTGTTTTGGATAAAATTGGTTGATTGGACTTAATATTTACCATTGATAATTTTTGTTGTTGTGCTAATTTTTGTGGGCTTGTATATTTTTTTTTACATTTTAAATCTATAGATTTTTTTAATGGTATTTACAAGGACTACAATTTTTTTTAGAATTGCTAAAGTAGTGAATAGTTATTGGTAAGTAAAAAAGTGGTGTAAGTGGTGGGTCAAGTGCAAACCAATATGAATTTGCTACCTCAACAATTTGTAAAAATGTTATAGAAAAGTTTGTGACAATAACAGTCACTTAAAATAATTAATGATATTATTAAAGGGGGGCAAAGTGTAACTTTATAGAACAAAAATGGTAAAATTAGTACTGAGTATACTAATATTTTTTATAAAAAAAAAAATTTTTTGGGGGGGGGGGGGGGCAATTGCCCCCCACATCAAAGCATGTGTCTGTCCCTGCTCTTAAGCATCAAAATCGTGTTGCTCTTTCATGGCTATATGAGCTTTTGTTCTAAAGTTTCAGCTTTAAGGGTAAAATATGACTTATGTTTTTCAACTGATCAAGGGGGTTTTATATTAAGTCTTGGGTGTGCTTAATGACTAGATTTTGGATAATGGCTAAAGATTTGGACCACCAAGATGCTAAAATGATGTTTTGGTGTAGTTTGCTCTTGTTTGTATAATAAATTGGCATGCTTTAAGCACAATTAGAGAAATTATTTGACTAAATCTGATTCGGTGTTCTTCCCCGGCCATTTCAACTCATTAGGAAGCTATTTTTAGAGGTTTCTAGCAACCAAGGTCAACCAAGCTCTAGGGGCTAAAATGGGTTGGCCAAAATGTTTAGCCAAATACAGTAGGAGCTAGAAAACCTCCAATTGCATAAAAATTTTGGGTACCAGACCATTTTGATGAGCTTTAGGTGCTTCAAGTGCCCTCAGCCCACTTTGCAACATGTATGATCTGCGCTCATAAAAAGGACTTAAAAAAATCTACTCATACCCTCCAAACCACACTCCCTCAAATTCCTCTTCTATTACGTGAGCTTTGGGTCATGCTTAAAAGAATAAAATATAATATAATACATGAATTAGGCCCAAAAGGAAGTCGGGCTCAACTAAGTTAATCTAGTAAAAAATGTATCACGAAAATAAGTATCAACAGATATACAAAAGTTCTTATCATATATCTAAGTTTCAACAAGTATATAAAAGTTGTCTAGTTTTGTTTGAACATATTCAAGAAATATCCAAATAAAAACATAATATATGATTATTGTCGAAGAGAAAATAACAAATATGCAAAAGGAACAATTAATAATTAAAAAATATGAACGGGTTATTTTGTAAAAACCTTTTTTTTTTCTTTTAACTTATTTGATTATATACAATTTAAAAAAAAAATTATATAAATACAACTATTATTTACTCACTTTCAGAAAATGAACAAAAAGATAATCCAAATACGCTGAGAGCAACTAATTTAGTTGATAAATATTCTTTAATTTTTATTTTGCTTTTAGAAGAGTAATTGTATTAGAAATAAAAAGAAGAGAGAAGCGTCATTGTATAATTTGTATGAGTAATGCTACAGACAAACTATTTTACAACATTTTTACAAATTGCTAATGTGACTTAAGCATTTTCTAAATAATTATTGGTAAGAAAATTGTGATGTAAAATAGTTTGTGACTATAGCATTACTCAATTTGCATTAGCTCCACTTCGTGAGAGGGGGCCAAGTCATATTTTTGAATGCCCAGACTTTAAAAAATCAAAAAATTAAACAAGTCGAAAATCAATATGACTCCGCCACTGAGTGCCGAAAATCCGGATTATGACATAATCTTCCAAAAACAAAACTCCAGCAATGCACCAAAATAGTAAGAAACTAGTCGCTAACTCGTGTGATGTATGGATTTATAAATTATCTCTTATTTGAGTAGTTTTGCTATGAACATGTGAGTTCAAGCTTATAGAATGATTTAGTGCCCATAATTTTTTTTTTCATGGTATAATAGCGTTCATAAATTGCAATTAAGAAATATTATATAGCTGAAACACTCAAACATGTAATGTAGTTCAAACTAATACAAAGTTAGAACATCTATGTTTGTAATTTACTCTCATGAACAAATAATTAGAAAGTTGGTATTTCATTTTGAACATAAGTTGATGGTACATTTTCACCTTGTAAAAAAACACAAAACAAATAATTAGAAAAAATAAAATGATTTTCAAAAGAGAATCACATATTGAATCTTTATCTAAGTAGATAACTTGAAACTTTCTCACATCTTAATTATCGTGTGTAGTACATTGCAACTTGTTGAGGAAATTTCTCTTTGGATTCTCCCCTGGGGTTTTGGTGCTTCCATTTGAACCATACACTTTCCCCTTTGATTGAAGATGGAGATTCCTACATACACTTTCTTTAGCTCTAGCACTAAGACTCGCTCAAACATACACATATATACATATATAAATATTCAAACAAAATAATATGCTTTTAAGATCTTAGCAATATCAAGTTAGGATCTAAGACACAAAAATCCACCTCCAAAATATGGATGCAGATTATATATATATATATATATATATATATATATATATATATATAAAATGCTTCTAGTTCAACCTTAAAGTCCTTTAGCAAAACTACACCAATTATGCTTTATCTGCCATTAATCCCACAACACAAAGCAAAAAATCAACAAACAAATTGATATTATGAAATACCTAATCATTAACCTTCTTCAATTACTTATATATCATTGAATTAGATAGCCAATCCAGTAAATCAGAAGACAGATTCAATCCCTTCTATTCTATAATTTGACATCCAATTCTCTTTTAATAGCATCCAGTGATTCATTGTGTATTAATAATTTATATCAATCAAAAGAGTTATGGATTAAAAAAAAATTAAAATAATAATATAGTTCCCATAATCTAGATTTAGTGCGTACTAAATAACTTTTTCTATTTTATCTAAAAAGCAAGCACAACAAATAACCAAAAGAATGATATCTATAATACAAAGCTATAGAGCCAATAATCTGAATAGAGCCAAGAATAGCCAAGCTTCTTAATAGAGCTAATACTTTTGAATTGAAAAAAGCTAAAGATAAAAAAAATACCTTGAATTAAAAGAAAATATAATCTTAAAATATTAGTAAACCAAAGTGCTGAGAACAGGGTAAGAGAAAATCCTAAAATTATGTTGTAATTTTATCTTATAAGGCCGAATGTATAGATAAAATCCTAAAATTATACAGTTTTTTTTTTTTTTTTTTTTTGTTGGTAAAATTCTTTATAACTTTATATACTTTTTTTATTTTAAAAAATAGATATCTAATGACATATATAAAGAATTTAATATTTCTTGTAAGGCAAAGAAAACTAAATATATTATGAAAAGTGTTTAAATGGTACTAAATATATTTATATATAAAGCTCCACCAAGGAAATATATTCATTATAAATGAAATATTTTTAAGATATGAGATGTAGATATATATAGCAAGAGTGTAAATATTTATTAAGAAATTTTGTGGTTAAGTAGCTATGAAGTAAGGTGACCTTGATAACATAAGTATGCTTCCTTCACACCCTTGAGCATAAGAGCCTAGGCATCCACCCCAAATTTATTATCTTTGACCCCATAGTTTCTTCTCAAACTCGATCTACTACAAATCTAAATCACACACACAAATAAAACACAACAAAAAGAGGGGGATCAATACAAACACCAACACTATAACACAAATAATTATATAAGTTTCACAGTTAAAGTAAATACAACCACTGATTCTCTCACCTGCTAGGTTGTGTTCCTAGTAACCCTACAAAAGCAAAAGCAAAAGCAAAAAAAAAAAAAAAAAAGGAAGGTTGAAATACAGCAGTAAGTTTTATAACCATGAACAAAAAGAATTAAAGATATCAACTATTCTAATTCTTTCTCTTGTAATGTTGGTTTTCCAACATGTTCTCAGGAGCAAATAGAAAAAGGGCCAATCAAAATCAAATAAACTCATTTGTAAATCACAATTTCAAATACAACCCACTATAAGATTGCCCTTAAAACAACCATACATGATCCTCTGTATCCTGTCTCTTGTCTTTCTCTCTCTCTCACACTTGCTGGCAGATTTTTATTTTTTATTTTTCAAAAAATTCAGCATTGTAATATAAAAAAGTGTCTATCCAATGGTGACACACAACATAAGAAAAGTGTTGCTTTTACTGGATTACTCTTAGCACTTGTGAATGCTCAAAAAAGTGTGAAAACACAAGAGTTATTTAGACCCCCAAATTAAAGTTACGGCTCGATTGATTTTACTCTAACTTAATACTAAGTGCAGAATAGAGTAAATGAGAGCGGATAAACAAACAAGCTACTCTAACTCATAGTCATTATAATACAGTAGTAAAATGAAAAGTAAAAGAGTAGGGAAGAAGAATGCAAACACAAGATAACATGCCGATGTGTTATCGAAGAGGAAACCGAAGAACTCGGCGAAAAACCTCTCTGCCGCCCTCCAAGCGGTAATTGATCCACTAGACAATTAGTTGGGATACATGGGTTAGCAGGAGACCCTCCAAGCCAAATCTAACCGATGTACCTAAGCCCTTCAAGCTCCTACTCCAACAAGGCTTCTCAGAACCATGTCTTGTCTAGCTCTCTAAATCCCGCAATACGCCCGATTGCATCCGCCAAAGCCTGGCTTCTTCCAATACTTCCCAGCAGCACTAAAACCTCACTTAACACTCTGAAAGGGTGTGGTAAGTGTTTGGGCTATCAACCTCTCAATGGTATGGAAATGGAGAGGTAGGAGTTAAGGAAAATCCACAAGCAATTGTGTAGAGAAATGTGGGTATAACAATCTAACTCTCAAGGTTTATGGCTAGGGTTTTCTCTTTGAAGCACTCCTCAACATCTGTGGGTAATGTGGGTATATATATTGTGGGTACAGAAAGTGTCTATCAAATAAGACAATCTGGCAAAATAAAATATTTCGCAAGTGTCTCGCGAGAAGGCCTTACCCGCGAGCTACTCACAAAACATAGCTGTCTCCATACTGTCTTGACTCTTCACATTCCAGTCATGTGCAGGCCACATGCATCATTTCACGAGATGCTTAGTCGTGAGCTACCCGCGAAAACTCTTCAGTCTTCAATTTGCTTGAGTCTTCACATTCTCTCTCTCTCACACACAACCCTTACAATTAAATCCCACATTAAATACAGTGTACAAAAGATTGAACATAATTACAATCAAATGTGGCACAGAATTAAAGACAACAAAACATATAGTTGTAAATTAAAACTTTACAATCTCTCCCTTTGGCTATTCCGTGACAAAACCCCTAAAACAGACTCTAGACTTAAACGTGAGTTTGGAAACAGTGGTAAAAGTCACTCACACCTAATCAAGAAGCTGTAAAGCACTTGCACGTATATACCTGTAACCTAAAACACTTGCACACAAACAAAACTTTCATTAAGCTTATGACAAGTTGAATAAATGGTATGTACATGAGCAAGTAAAGTGTGATCAAGTTTGTAAACACTATAAAACATGTAAGCATATCTTGATCATACAAGAACAGTCATTAAAGAATGACTACAATGAACATTTAACTAGTAAATGCTCATCCAGACACGCAATGCAATTAAGATCACTCACAAGGATTAATTGCATGTCCAATACACAACCAATGCAAAATACACGAAGTATTTGCATCTAGGATACAAGATCCTACTAGGGTACAAATGAGAGGTACTAAAGATATATAATCAACATCTAAAAGTACAAAAAAATGCTTCAAAGCATTGAGATAAACACAACTACTGAATATAAACTGAAATTAAAAACAGAGTATTAAAGCTTTAAAAGAAAACAATAAAAACTGTAAACAAATAGTTATAAAAGTTAAAATAAATAATGCTAAACCGCCTATATGAACCAATGTTTCTAAGTCTAAACTATGCTCCCCCTAAACTGTGCAAGCTCCCCCCTCAAAATTTTCTCCCCCTTTTTGATCGGAATGGCCAAAGAGGCTAGAACTAGTCGAACTCTGAATCTGAACCATGGTCTACGAATAAGTCCTTGATCTGAGAAGATATTACCGTGATCTGACCCTGAACGTATGCAAATTGGTCCGTGGTGTGCTGCACATGGGAGTTAAGCATGGTAAACATCTAGTCCACTCTAGCTAGGAGGCGATCAAGTCTGTTTGGTCCTCGTGTTGGTGGTGAAGAAGATGGTTGAGCTGAAGTCTCTAGTGCAGAAGTGAATCTATCAATCTCCTCCTCTGTATCACCACCCTCCTCCTCAACACGATCTCGTGGTATTGAAGACACGCCAGTTCTAGAGCCTTTGATGTGGGTTGTGCTCTGAATCACTGTATGTGCACCAATGAGATAGTCTCTTTGAACTACAGTGAGACCACTCAGAAGTTTGAGCCTTGACTTCGCAATGAGGCCCATTATGAGTGAGGGGAATGGCATGACTGAAAGTTCAAATAGTGTAAAAACACCCTTGAACGTGAAGACCCCCAATTTACAAATTAACCAATTCAAGTTTTATGTCAAACAACCAGTGTGCGGAAAATGAACAAAAGCTATAAAACAGAATTGGAAAAATATTTAAGCCAAATTAAAATCACAACCCACAGCAGATAATAAAAGGCAAAGATAAAAGGGAAGGAAGATGCAAACACAAGGACAACACGCGATGTGTTATCGAAGAGGAAACCGAAGCCCTCGGCGTAAAACCTCTCCGCCGCCCTCCAAGCAGTAAACAATCCACTAGAAAATGTAGTTGGGATACATGAACAACAATAGACCCTCCAAGCCTAATCTACCCAGTGCACCTAAGCCCTCCAAGCTTCTTGCTCCAACGAGGTTGCGCTGAACCTTTTTCTTTTCTAGCTTCCCAGATTCCGTTACTTGACCATAGCATCAACCAATGTAGATTGGTTCCTTCCTAACTGCTTCCCAGAACACCAAACAGCCTTCTCACAGTAATGAATATGGTGAGAACAAGGTTTTGGTAAAATGCCTCTCAAGGGTTTGACAATGAAGAGGAAGAGAGTTGAGGAATTTGAAGAGACTCTTATGTAAAGATTGTAGATGAATCAATCTTGTTTTACTCTAGGGTTTCTCTCACAAAATTCTCTCTGGAAGCTCTTTTTCATTTGTGGGTATGAGGGGTATTTATACTGGGGTGAGAAGAGAATGTGAAACGTCAGGTTTTTCAAAACAGGGGCGGCTCGCGGCTTGGCCTCGCGACTTGACTGAGTCGCGAGATCCAGTCGCGAGATAACCGTATGGTCAGTTGTTCTATTTTGTCCTGTAGTGCTCCAGCTAGCATGACTGTTCAACTTTTGGCATGCTTGGCACGTGTGCTGCATCTGGCGGCTTGCAGCCGCGAGTCACCCGCGAGATCCAGCCGCGAGTCTCTGTTTTCTTGCACACTCTTGAGCATTCAACACTCTATCTCACTCACTACCCTTACAACAAACCCACCTAAATACAGGGTTACTAAATGCTGAAATACAAGTAAATTTGGCACGGAATAAAGCCAATAAGATGGTTGATTAAATTCAACCTTACAATGACTGTTCTGGAGTTCTGCTTCTCTATGCTCTTCTTCAACAGATGGAAGATGTGTCCACATATATCAATCTCCTTATGAGTAAAGAGACCGTACAAAAAGATTGTCCTTGGAGTGGACAATGTCGTGAGGTTGGTGACCGGATATAAGTTGGGGATCATCACATGAGCAAGAGTCCTCATCTCCAGACTAAATGGAATTATGTTCATGGAGGTCTTCTTAAGTGTACCACCAAGAGTTAACACCATTTCCTCAATAGAGTCTAATCGATCCTCATATTGGACTGTGATTGGCTATAAGAGAGGACGAATCTCCAAAAATTCTTGTATGCTTTCCCTCGTAATCACAAACTCTTTGTGTCTCACCCAACAATCTATATGATCTCCTTCTACACTAGCATCGGAGAAAAATTCCTTTATGATCTCCAAGTATACAACTCCAACTAGATTCAGGAGCTTTGTCCATGTCCTTTCCTTGAACACTTCAGGTATGAAGGTGTCCTCAAGGGTATCCAATTTCACGACCCTTTCCATGATAATCGTCGCTCTTTTGTAACAGTCATTATACTTCAAATCTGCCTCAATAGACTTAAAATTATCAAAATCCGTGCGTGCACACTTTGAGGTTGGTCTCTTAGAAGCTGAATGTTTGGTAGGAGACATCTGCACATACAAACAGAGAACAAAGAAACCAAGTGCACAAACAAAAAACAGAATACAACACTTGATTAGATTCAAGATAGTTCCAAAACAGAAGTAAAACAACTTAAACAGAGCAAAACAAACTCGAAACACCATGCTATAACAGCTAAAACATGTAAACATAAACACAATGCATGAAAATTAGTGATTGTGTATGTGTGTGCATATGCTGTGCATGTGTGTGCATGAGCTGATGCATGTGAATGCAACAGGTGATGCATAGTGTGTGCCTAGGAGGTGTATGGCATGGCACAAAGAGGGAAAGTGTGTAAAACACACACTCATTGATCAAAACATGTCAAACATGTTCAATTAAGAGAAAACCCAAGCATTGGCACTCAGTTGAGTCCAATACATCACAAAAATGTCACATGGACATTCTATCAAGCACAAAACATGCAACAGTGAACAACAACTATGAACAATGCATGAACACATGTGAAAATACCTCAATACATGTTTAAATTGCCACATGGGGCCAACACAAGTACAAACAAACCAAATGGGACTCAGTCCAATCAAAGATTTAAACAAAATTTTCACAAAATTAGGAATCCAAACCCTTTTTCGAAAAATCTCCAAATTTTTAAAACCCTAACTTAATTTCTGCATAATCCTAGACAAAGATGAAGAAAATGTTTTAGAAAACATACCTTGAAGTTGAAGATGCTAAAAACAAGCTTGAAAATGTTGGGGTTTGAGTGAAAAATGTTTATGGGTTGAAAGGGGTTCGAGAGAGGCAGTGTGAGGGAAAAAACAAGTGTTTGAAAAACTGTCACATCTACTATATAAAACTGAAAACACACATTTTTTGCGGGTTAGGCAGTCGCAAGATTAGTCGTAAAACAGTCACGATAGCCTCTGTATGAAATTGAAAATTTTCCAATTTTTTGCCTAAAAAGCATTTCACAATAAGGGTTTAGTAGCGAAATACATGTGAAATAGTAGCGAGACTCTTTGTATGAAACTGGAAAAAAAATAATAAATAAATAAATTTCCCTTAAACACTTTTTGCGGGAAGCTCTAAGTCGCGAGCTTCTCGCGAAACTGCCTCTAAACCAGTTTTTGAAGAAAAAACACAAAAATGCATTTTGAACAAAATCTAAAAACACGAAAATATAAAATCACTTTCAAAAACATATAAAACACTCAAAAATCTTTTTGGATTTGATCAACAAGTAATTGAGCATACACATCACATTTGAACATGTATAATCACACAAATGAGATAAGCATTAATTGAATCAAAGTCTTGTGTGTTGTGGGTGAGTACCAAATGTGGAATAGTCCTTAGACCAGGGTGAAGCTTCAATGATCAATTCAATCAAGTCATACACAACTGGTACTAAGTCAAGAGGTCTATCTCAATTATAGAAATGAAAAAATATGACCTCCCACAAGAGAATGATTACAAAACTTAGAAGCTTTTCATTTGGCTTCTGCATAAATCATAACATTTGATCCTTTTTGGATAATACATCTCCTTTTTCAGGTCGGTGCTTGAACTTTTTGATATTTCAACATTGAGAGTTAGCATTTGGCTTTTTGAGCACCATACATTTCAATACAAAAGTCGCTTTCCCTTTTTCCTAGTCAAATACTAGTATGTGCGATAGGTTTTTGCAATTCATAATCTCTTTTTCATTTTGAGATTTTACATTTGGTGAGCTCTATTGCAAAAACGTAAAAAATAAAGGTGGAAAGATATATAGGTACAAGTCTATGCAAGTATCAAGACCATCAAGACTATTGACCAATCATTCATGACAAACTTGAAGATCTATTTACAACAGTCACACATAGTTTTTAAGATTTCTCCCACAAAATTATAAGTGCATACATAACAAGCTAAGCTCATAAATGCACTATGTCATTAGTACAAAGGTACTAGGCCAAACTCACATGTGATATACACAACACAAGCGATCAAATTTTTTGAAGATTTTTCAATTTTTATGGGTTTTTGAATTTTTGAACACACTCAAAAACAAAACAAGTAAAGTAAGATCAACAAAAACAAGAACAAAACAAAAACTTGTAAAAGAAACATGACATCATCCAACAGAACATGTGTAACTTATAAAGCAAATATGCAATAATGAATACACTGAGATCACATGGGAGATAGAGTTCAACGAATGATACCGACACCAATTGTCTTACGCAAAGATTCAAACCTCAGTCCATCAAGAGGTTTAGTGAATATGTTTGCCTTTTGGTTGTCAGTGTTGATAAACTCTAGACACACAATCTTTTCTTCCACCAAATCTCAAATGAAGTGATACTGGATCTCAATATGCTTTGACTTCGAGTGTTGAACTGGATTTTTTGACAAATTTATGGCACTCGTGTTATCACAAAACACACACATAGTGTCTTGAGTAATTCCATAGTCATGTAAGAGCTTCCTCATCCATAATAGTTGTGCACAACAACTCCCTGCTACAATATATTCAACTTCGGCCGTTAAAAGAGAGACTGAATTTTGCTTTTTGCTCATCCATGAGACCAGGTTATTTCCAAGATAAAAACAACCACCAGAAGTGCCTTTCCTATCATCAATGCACCCGGCTCAGTCAGCATCTGAATATCCAGCCAAGCACTCATTTGAGTCCCTTGAATACCAAATTCCATAATCATATGTGCCATTAATGTAGCGAATGATTCGCTTGACTGCCATCAAATGGGACTCTTTCGGAGCTGCTTGAAATCGTGCACATACCCCCACACTAAAAGCAATGTCCGGTCTACTTGCAGTGAGATAGAGAAGACTGTCAATCATGCTTCGATAGAGTGTTGGGTCTACGTCCACACCGACTGCATCAAGACTCAATTTTGTCGAGGAACTTATGGGAGTGGGAGTATGTTTCTTAGAGTCTAGACCAAATCTTTTGACAAGATTTTTGGCATATTTCTCTTGAGAAATGAATATCCCATCTTTTCGTTGTTTCACTTGCAACCCTAAGAAATAGTTTAACTCTCCCACCATACTCATCTCAAATTTCCTTTTCATTTCCTCCGAAAATTCATAAGCTAGGTGATCAATTGTGGATTCAAAAACAATATTATCCACATATACTTGAGTAACAAGGAGAGATTCCTCATCTCTTTTAACAAACAATGTTCGGTCGGCTTGTCCTCTCTTGAAACCATGATCCAATAGGTATGTGGTGAGGCGAACATACCAAGTTCTTGGTGCTTACTTCAGCCTATATAATGCTTTCTTCAACCTTAGCACATGATCCAGAAAATGTGGGTCTGGAAACCCCTTTGGTTGCTCAACAAATACTTCTTCATTTAGAAAACCGTTCAAGACTCTTCACATCCATTTGGTATAGCTTGAAGTTTATAATACATGCTATGGAGAGAAGAATCCGGATTAACTCTAGTCTTGCCACCGGGTCAAAGGACTCATCAAAATCTATGCCTTTAACTTGAGTATATCCTTGAGCCACCAATCTAGACTTGTTTCAGACAACATCACCATCTTCGTCAGTCTTGTTCTTGAAGATCCACTTGGTACCTATTACATGTGTATCCTTGGGCCTTGGGACCAACTCCCATACATCATTTCTGAATTGATGTAACTCTTGGTGCATGGACTCTATCCAATTCTCATCTTTTAAGGCTTCCTTTAATTTCTTAGGTTCAAATTGGGAAAGATAGGAGTTGTACATCACATGATTCACACTATAGCCCAGTCCTTTTCTCAAACGAAGTCCCTCATTTACAGCACCAATGATATTGCTTGGGGGATGATTGAGAATTACTCTTGACGATGGTCTCTTGGAAGTGGAAGGTTCCTCATCACGAGAGATTGGAGGTTGGACTTCTGGAGGTGTGAGTGGACTTGAAGATCCTTGTGTTGATCAAGTCTCCCTTCTAACATTCACATCAATTGTTTAAAATATTATAATATTTTGACTTGATAATGATATTATGTATACTTTTTCGTAATCTTAGGCTCGATTGCATTTTAGTGTCAAATAATACTTAACGTGAAATAAAGATAGCAAAAGCAATTGAATACTATTTGCAATTGAAATGGAGAGAAATAGAGAAAACAAAAAATAACATTGTTTAGTTCAAGGACGGAGCCAGGATTTTAAGCTAGCGAGGGCCAGAGTAAAAAAATATAAATAAATAAATAACTCCAAATAGACATCTATATAGTATTAAAAAATTATAATACACAAAATCGTTATTTCTAAATACATTAAGATGCAATCATCTACCAACAAAGACAAAAACAAAAACAAAAACAAATTAATGTTTTTTTTTAATACTAGGCTAATTAGGTTTTTTTTTTTTTTTTTGTGAAGTTAGAGCATTCACAATGGTGGTGCTAAAAATTTTAGTTTTTAATACCTCAAAAAGCTACTTTATCTATTTTACCACCTCACTTTACAATACACCCAATATCAAATGTTCTATTTTTTTTATCACTTCATTTAAAATAATATAAACAACTCATTAAAATAATAAGGAAGAGCAAGAATTTGACTTTTTTTAATTGAAGAAAGAATTATAATCTTAATAAATTATTTTATTTTATTTTTAACAACTTGCTACAGTTAGCTGGTATTGATACCAGTTTACTTTAGTTGCAAAAAATTTAGCTTTAGCTTCTCCAATAACACATGATTTTTTTTTTTTTTTTTTGTGGTAAAATAGTTATTTTGCTAAAATACAATCACCATTGTGAATATTTTTATTATTTTCGTTAAGTTTTGGGTTGGATAATTGCTATTTGGGTTAGGCTTGCTAGACTAATTGGGAAGAAAGGGGGCTCAATTACAAAAATGAAATATAAAATGACTAAAAAAAATTTTGGACCCAGGGGGGGCCTAGGCCCCCACCTGGGTCCGTCCCTGGTTTAGTTTGATGGTTCATGTCTATAACAAAAAGCCCTTGAACCAAGGAAGTCAATACCATACCAAAGGCCATTTCAGTTTGTTTAAGGGAATTAAATACAACATCGTTTAATACTAGTGTACTATTTTGGGATTATTGCTAATTTTATAAAATAATGTAGTTTAGTTTGATCGTTCATGTCTCCCAAATTTAATTATGCCTTTTTAGGAAAATGGTTATAGAGGTATGGAATGGAGATAAATGCTCTATGAAGGAGGGTTATGGAGGCAAAATATAGAAATGAATGGGGTGGTTGGTGCACAAAACTTGTGTCAAGTATGTAAGGTGTTAGCCTATGGAAATTCATTGAAGTGATTTGTTGAACTTTTTAAAACTTATGATATGGGTGATGTTACCATAGTGAAATTTTGGGAACATGTGTGGTGTAGGGATTGTACTTTTAAGGAGGCTTTCCTAGAATTTCATTGTATTTGTAAAGTAAGGGATTCTTCAATTGCAGAGGTTATGTGTTTTTCTAGTGGGAGGATCCATTGGGATGTTTAGTTTTGTCATTTAGCCCATGATTGGGAGCTAGAATCTTTGGCTTTCTTTATGGACATTGTGTACTCCTTGTCTATACAAGGTGATGATGCGCAGAAAATCAGTGGGCTAAATGCTTCAGGCTTCAATGGGCTAATGATCACTTGAAAAACCTGAAAAGAAAGACACCAAATCAAAGGTGAACGGGGTGAACCAACCAAGAACCCTCCGATGCTTAAGTTAGTTTTTTTCTAGAACTCAGGAATTCCAACTTTTCGGGATAGTGGAAACTTTCTTCGATTTGATGTGGATAAGTCCTTATATAGAGAGCCTTGTAGCGGTTACTTATTTAGTAACTTCCCCAATATTTGTGGAAGTTAGAAAGTTTAGACATAACTTCCACAACAGCTATAGAAGTTAGGATTTTCAATCTTATCTTCTATAATTGCCATTGGAAGTTAAGTACTTATTAGAAAGTTATGGCAATAAATAATGACCTTGTTCGTGTTCCAAAGTTCCACGTGGTCCGAATCTTAAACTTATGTAGGTAAATCCATTCCTAGAAATTTCCCAAGTGTTGGAAGATCATTCAAGCACTTTCCTCATAGACGACCCTTATGTCCATAGACAACCTTCCGCTTATGGACGATCTTCTTGAATGGTTGGCCCTTGGCTTTTGGACGACTCTTATGGACGAGTTAGAGATGGTTCGATTTTTTATAGTTCCCCATCAGTTGCCCCCTTGTCCAAGGATCGTCCAGAGCGCAGCTATTACGTTGGTCAAATTTAAATTGTTCCAGATTATGCCACATTTCGTAATCTCGTTGGTTAACTCATCGCGTCCATTCCATTTTTCAAAGAAAGTGCCACGTGTCACTTCCTGGATGACTCGTGTCGTTTCACTGACCTCACCTTTGGCCCTATAAATATGTGCATTCTCTCTCTTATCCTTTACCTTTCTCATAATTTCTCTTTTGCTATCTCATCCAAGAGCCTCGTCTAGTCTTCATTCTTGTAGTCTCGTTAGGTATTTCCTCTTCTCATCCTTAGGTTTTTGTCTTAATCTTTCTTCCAATCAATTATGTCTTCATCTAGTAGTAGCCTAGAAAGAGCGATAGACGAGTATCAGGATGTGTCTTCTGGAAGTAAAGGTAGTTATGAAAGTGGTGAAGGTAGCACAAGCAGTAGTAGTAGTAATAGCTCTTCAGACAAGCATTATTTGTCTGGCGTTCTTGGTTTTCCTTAATTGGAATTCTAGTAAATGCAACGTAGGATGGCTTCTGGAGCAGGGGCTAGCTCGTCCAGAAGGCCACCCAGTCCATTCCAAGACGAGAAGGAGGAAGAAGAAGAGGAAAATGTGATTTATAGCTGTGCCCCTGAGGTGGCGTCTACTTTAGACGTGCCTAAGTTAAAAATTCTTGTAGATAGGTACCAAAGTCCTAAGGAGTTTAAGCCTCGTCTACCTAATGAAGGAGAATGGTGTTGTTCTCCTTCATCTAGTTTAGGAGTATATACATCTTATCTTTTAGCAGGTCCCAAGTTTCCCTTAAATTCTTTTTGTAAAGGCCTTCTTCATAGGTTGTGATGCACACCGAGGAGCTGGACATGCTGATCATACAAGTGGAAATGGAGTTGAATTTGCACAAGACCCTTTGTCATTTTCTAGTGGCCCAATTACAAGACCTAACCAAACGTTTCAAGGAAGCACTAAATGGGCTAGTCCAAGAGAATTGGGCTGATTCTAAAAAGACCAAGATGGGCTCAAATAATAATCAAGGCTTAGTCCATGTCATCAAAGCAATTGAAGAGGCTAATGCATGCAAATTTGCAACCAGCATGGTCTGACCATAAAAGGGTGTGAATTTGTTAAGTTCCAAGGATATTAAATGGGAAGATGTCTTGGTATTGGCTGGGCATGTTAATTCTAGTCATTTAGCTATTTTTGACTGCCTTTAGAAGTCCTAGAAAACTAAAAAAAAATGTGGGAACTTGATTAGATTAACTTTTGTGTTGTTTTTGAAGTTGTAATTATGATTTTTACCTATTCTTGGAGGGTTGTTCCAAGTATATATCTGGTAGTACGAATTTTAAAAAAAAAAAAAAAAAAAAAAAAGACAGATTGGTAATCAGAAAATTATTCTCCTTGTGAGTCTTGTGATCCTCTTGGTTCTTAAAAGAACTCTTGAACTTATCAAGATAATCTTGTGGCGTTCAAACAACCAAACTTATCACCTTTGATTCTTGAGAGATTCTTAGGAATTCTTGGAGTGGCGTTTCAATTCTATCATAGTCTTGGTTTTCATCTGGTTAAGTGACGTGTCAAGGCTCAACAAATCTTGTCTACATGATCTTGGGGTTCCAAACCATCATTGTTATCGGGTTTCATCACAATTGTTGGTGAAGTTCATATCATTTTGGTATCAGAGCTTTGGTTCTAAGATAAGTTTGACTATCTTTTATTTTCATTCTATTTCTTGTTCCTTGCTCAAAAAAAAAAAAAAAAAAAAAAGATTTCTCAGTACACGAAGAGGAAAATTTTTCAATCATATCATTTTCAGTAAGAAAATTTCTTCATTTCAATCTTGTTTCTCACCTTATTCAAGTTCTTGACCTTGTTGATGAGTTTTGGTTGTTTCTCATTTTGAATTGCTGCTAGTTTATTTTGAAATTGAAGTTCAATTAAGAACTAAAGAAGACACAAAAGAGTGGAAAAAGGCAAGAGTGTGTGAGACCATAAGAGGATAAAAGCCATTTAGAGTGAAAACACGAGTGCGAGTGTATCAATTCTTGATTGAAACACGTAAGGGAGGGCTTGTGAGGATTCTAACTTTGTTTTGCAGATTTTAAATATGTCCAATAATCAAGAAGAAGACACAACCGAAGGACTTCGACCACCAATGGATCAGACCCTCCAAATGCAAGCGATGTTAGAGGAGATGAGGCGTATGTTGAGGACTGAATTAGAACCTATTCATGAGAGGTTGGATAGGGTAGAAGTGGGAACTCCTAGGGGCCAGCAACATGACAACCCCAATAGGCAGCAAGGTGGGCATGTTCCATAGCGGAATGTTGAGGAAGAGGCGGAGTCGGAAGAGGTTGATGGGCCATATGTGAATCGAGGCAGGTTTAAGCATGGGTATGGGAATAGAGAAGCAAGGATGGGTAGGCCTAGGAGGAATAATGATTTAGGAAACATAAAGATTAAAATCCCATCTTTTCAAGGTAAAAATGATCCTGAAGTTTATTTGGAGTGGGAAACTAAAATGGAGATGGTGTTTGATTGTCACAACTATTCGGAGATAAAGAAGGTTAAGTTGGCTGCAATTGAATTTACTGATTATGCCATTGTTTGGTGGGATCAATTATTGATTAATAGGAGGAGGAATAGAGAACCACCCGTGGACACTTAGGAGGAGATGAAAATGCTTATGAGGAGGCGTTTTGTACCCAATCACTATTATAGGGGATTGTATCAAAAGTTGCAGAGGTTAACTCAAGGTTCCAAGAGTGTGGATGAGTATTACAAGGAGATGGAGGTACCTATGATCCGGGCCATGGAAGCCACCATGGCTAGGTTCTTGCACGGTTTAAATCGTGAGATTGCGAATATAGTTGAGATGCAGCACTATGTTGAATTGACGGATATGGTGCATCAAGCCATAAAGGTGGAGGAACAATTCAAACGAAAGGGATTGGCTAGGAGGGGACAACCTATGGTTACCACCAGTCCATGGAAGACAGCTCCAAAAAGGGATGAGCAGTTACAAAATAAGCCAAAATTTGAACCATCTAAGAGTGCCAACTCAAAGACCACTTTAGGTAACACTGAGGCTTCGAGTTCTAAAACACGTGATATTAAGTGTTTTAAATGTCAAGGGCGGGACACATAGCCAGCCAGTGTGTAAACAAAAGGGTGATGGTGATAAATGCTCAAGGAGAGCTTGAGTCGGAGAATGAGGAAGAAATAGATGATGATGACATGCCATCTTTGGAGGATGCCGATGATGAGCAAAATGCTGTGGTTGGAGATTTATTGGTAGCAAGGCGAGTTCTCAATGTGCAGGTTAAGGAGGAAGAAAGTAATCAAAGGGAGAACTTGTTTCATACTCGGTGCTTTGTAAATAACAAAGTTTGCAGTGTCATTATTAATGGGGCGAGTTGCACAAACGTAGCCAGCACTTATTTGGTGGAAAAATTGGCCTTAACTACCTTGAAACATCCTCAACCTTACTGACTTCAGTGGCTGAATGAATGTGGCGAAATCAAGGTGACAAGACAAGTGTTGGTGGCATTATCCATTGGTAAATATGAGGATGGGGTGCTATGTGATGTGGTTCCCATGCATGCATGCCATTTATTGTTGGGAAGACCGTGGCAGTATGATCAGAAGGTTACGCATGATGGATTCACAAATAAGTATTCTTTCACTCTTAAAGGGCAACCTATTACTCTTGTGCCATTAACTCCAAAACAGGTCAGGGAGGACCAATTGAAGTTACAAAAATCAAATGAAAAAAAAAAAAAAAAGAAAGGAAGGCCGAAATTGAAAAAAAAGAGAGTAAAAAAAAAAAAAAAAGGAGAGAAAAACAATAATCTGAGTGAAAAAGAAAAAGAGAGGGATTTGGCCATAATAAGAGCAAGAGAGGAAAAATTCAATTACATTGCAAAAAAAGTGAGATCAAGAGAGCATTATTTTCACACCAACCCCTTATTGTACTCATGTACAAGGAGGCTCTTTTATGTACTAATGATCTCGTTGGTGCATTACCGAGCAATATTGTTTCTCTTTTGCTGGAGTTTGAAGATGTCCTTCCCGAAGAGGTACCTCATGGTTTACCTCCAATTCGAGGGATTGAACATCAAATTGATTTCATACTTGGTGCATCAATTCCAAACCGACCTGCTCATAGGAGTAATCCCGAAGAGACCAAGGAACTTCAGAGGCAAGTAGGTGAATTATTGGAAAAGGGGTATGTGCGAGAAAGCATGAGTCCTTGTGCAGTTCCGGTGTTATTAGTTCCTAAGAAGGATGGAACATGGAGGATGTGTGTCGATTTCTGAGCCATCAACAACATAACGGTAAAATATCGTCATCCTATTCCTAGATTAGATGATATGATGGATGAATTACATGGTTCTCGTGTCTTTACAAAAATTGATCTTAAAAGTGGATATCACCAGATTAGGATGAAGGAAGGTGATGAATGGAAAATTGTTTTAAGACTAAATATGGTTTGTATGAGTGGTTAGTAATGCCTTTCGGTTTAACTAATGCTCCGAGCACATTTATGCGTTTGATGAACCATGTTTTGCGTGCATTTATTGGCAGATTTGTAGCTGTGTATTTTGATGATATCCTAATTTATAGCAAAAATTTGGAAGAACATGTAATGCATTTGAAATCTGTTTTGGAAATTCTAAGGAAAGAAAGGTTGTTTGCTAACCTCAAAAAGTGCACCTTTTGTACGGATAAGCTTTTGTTTCTTGGTTTTGTGGTTAGTAAAGGAGGAATTGAGGTGGACGAGGAAAAGGTGAAGGCAATCCAAGAGTGGCCAACGCCTACAACAATCAGCCAAGTGAGGAGTTTCCACGGCTTAGCTAGCTTCTATAGACGATTTGTGCATGATTTTAGTAGCTTAGCCGCCCCTCTCACTGAAGTCATCAAGAAAAATGTGTCGTTTAAGTGAGGGAAAGAACAAGAAAATGCATTTAATCAGCTCAAAGAAAAGTTAACTAATGCACATTTGCTTGTTTTACCTAACTTTGCTAAAACTTTTGAAATTGAGTTTGATGCTTCAGGAATAGGTATTGGAGCTATTTTGATGCAAGAAGGCCGTCCAGTTGCTTATTTCAGTGAAAAGTTGGGTGGGGCAGCCCTAAATTACCCCACTTATGATAAGGAGATGTATGCCTTGGTAAGGGCTTTGGAAAATTGGCAACACTATCTATGGCCAAAGGAATTTGTGATTCACACAGATCATGAATCTTTGAAGCATTTGAAAGGACAGCAAAGGTTGAACAAACGCCATGCCAAGTGGGTGGAATTCGTTGGAACATTTCCTTATGTGATCAGATACAAGCAAGGTAAGGAAAATGTGGTGGCTGATGCATTGTCCTGAAGGTATGCTTTACTTTCCATTTTAGATACAAAAATGCTTGGCTTTGAATACATTAAGGATTTGTATGCACAAGATTTTGATTTTTGTGATGTGTTCAATGCATGTGAAAAGGTAGCATTTGGTAAGTTTTATAGGCATGATGGATTTTTGTTTCGGGAAAATAAACTATGTGTGCCTATGTGTTCTTTGCGTGAATTGCTTGTGAGAGAAGCTCATGGTGGTGGTTTGATGGGTCACTTTGGTGTAGCTAAGACTTTAGGAATTTTGCATGATCATTTTTTTTGGCCTCATATGAAACGTGATGTGGAAAGAATCTGTGAGACGTGTATCACGTGTAAACAGGCTAAGTCTAAGTTGAAACCCCATGGTTTGTACACCCCTTTGCCAATACCTAGTGAACCTTGGATTGATATTTCTATGGATTTTGTTTTAGGTTTACCTAGGACTAAGAGGGGGAGAGATTCAGTTTTTGTGGTGGTAGATAGATTTTCCAATATGGCACACTTCATTGCATGTCACAAAACTAATGATGCATCACATATAGCTGATTTATTCTTCAAAGAAATTGTTAGGCTACATGATATGCCTAGGACCATTGTTTCTGATAGGGATGCAAAGTTTTTTAGTTACTTTTGGAAGACTTTGTGGGAAAAGTTGGAAACCAAGTTGTTGTTTTCTACTACTTGTCATCCACAAACGGATGGTCAAACTGAAGTAGTAAATAGAACTTTGTCTTCCTTGTTGCGTGTTATCATTAAAAAGAACTTGAAAACCTGGGAAGATTGTTTGCCACATGTTGAATTTGCTTACAATAGAAGTATACATTCTGCATCTAAGTTTTCACCATTTGAAATTGTTTATGGTTTTAACCCATTGTCACCTTTGGATTTAACTTCTTTACCTTTGAGTGAACGTGTGAACTTAGATGGCAAAAAGAAAGAAGAATTTGTAAAGATGATTCATGAAAAGGCACGGCTGAACATTGAAATGAGGACTCAACAATATGTCCATCAAGCCAACAAGGGACGCAAGAAGGTAGTGTTTGAACCAGGAGACTGGGTTTGGTTGCACTTAAGGAAGGAACATTTTCCAGAGAAACGGCATTCAAAACTCCTACCTCGGGGTGATGGACCATTTCAAGTAGTGGAGCGCATCAATGATAATGCCTACAAGCTAGACTTACCCGGTGAGTATGGTGTCAGTGCAAGCTTTAATGTTACTGATTTGTCTCCTTTTGATATAGGTGATGATTTGAGGAAAAATCCTTCTCAAGAGGGGGAGAATGATGCACACCAAGGAGCTAGACATGCTAATCATACAAGTGGAAATGGAGCTGAATTTGCACAAGACCCTTTGTCATTTTCTAGTGGCCCAATTACAAGACTTAGAGCCAAACGTTTCAAGGAAGCACTAAATGGGCTAGTCCAAGAGAATTGGGCTGATTCTAAAAAGACCAAGATGGGCTCAAATAATAATCAAGGCTTAGTCCATGTCATCAAAGCATTTGAAGAGGCTAATGCATGCAAATTCGCAACCAGCATGGTCTGACCAGAAAAGGATGTGAATTTGTTAAGTTCCAAGGATATTAAATGGGAAGATGTCTTGGTATTGGCTGGGCATGTTAATTCTAGTCATTTAGCTATTTTTGACTGCCTTTAGAAGTCCTAGAAAACTAAAAAAAAATGTGGGAACTTGATTAGATTAATTTTTGTGTTGTTTTTGAAGTTGTAATTATGATTTTTACCTATTCTTGGAGGGTTGTTCCAAGTATATATCTGGTAGTACAAATTAAAATTTTTAAAAAAAAAAGAAAGAAAAAAAAAGAAGACAGATTGGTAATCAGAAAATTATTCTCCTTGTGAGTCTTGTGATCCTCTTGGTTCTTAATAGAACTCTTGAACTTATCAAGATAATCTTATGGCATTCAAACAACCAAAATTATCACCTTTGATTCTTGAGAGATTCTTAGGAATTCTTGGTGTGACGTTTCAATTCTATCGTAGTCTTGGTTTTCATCTGGTTAGGTGACGAGTCAAGGCTCAATAAATCTTGTCTACACGATCTTGGGGTTCCAAACCATCATTGTTATCAGGTTTCATCACAATTGTTGGTGAAGTTCATATCAGGTTGGGTATTGGACCTAACCAGCTCAACCTTAATGGTTGGAGGACGATAGTTGCCATGCAAGTATTATGGCGTGAGGCACTGGAAGGGAATCATCCAATCATAGTGGACGAGTTCCTTTACTATTATAAGCCCTTGGAGATATAAAAATAAAAATAAAAATCCATTGGTTTTTACCAGTTTTCATCTAGGGGCCCTCATTTTATTTTGTTAAAAGGCCTAGTTTGTCTGACAGGCTTTGGAAAACCAATTTTTTTTATTATTTCTGGAAATTGGGCTAGGGACCTAGTTGATGTGAATAATGCCCCTTCCCTCCTTTTACCAACATTCTAGGCCGCCTTCGTCTTGAGAGTATGTCTTCTTTCTAATTTTTTTTTTTTTTTTTTTATTGATGCAGCTGTTACTCGTCCACATTTGGACAAATTTTGCTTAGATCGTATCGATCAAGTCAGTGCCTTCCCTGAGAGATCCTTCCATAGCCTATTGACTTTTGGTCATCTAGCTGCTTGGGGACTTGGCCCAGTACCTTCTGCAAAGAATCATGTGCACAAAGAAACTACCCGTCGAAGTAAGTATCATCCATCTTTCTCTTAAATTTTTTTTTTTTTTAATTTTGTTCTCTTCGTCATAGGAATGGCTACCATGAAGGAAAACAAGGAAAAGGCTACAAGTGGTGGTGAGGACGTCCAAATTCAGGACGACACTACCCCTTCAGTCGTATAGAAATCTGCCATCTAAACAGGGAAGAGGAAGACGATATCTAGCTTGGCGGACCTCGGTGACCTTCCAAGTCATCGAGGTCTCAAGAAGCAAAAGCCCAGCAAGACCCCTCTTCCCAAGGTCCCAAAGTTCACTCCTTCAATGGTAGTTTTGGACGGCCCAATGGTTAACGTGGCACCCGTCCAGACTGTTCCACCTATCCAGTCTGAGAATCTTCCCCCTCCAGCTAAAACTCCTCGTAAGGCTCATCCCTCAGAGCCATCTAAGCATTCTCTTAACCTGGTGCTGGACGAGGGTTATGCATGGAAGACGTCCAAAGGAATCATCACTAAAAATGAAGTGAATTCATGTTATAATATGTCAGTGAGAGACTTTGAACATTTTGTCGTTCATGACCTTTTTAAGGTATATAACTTTCATTCACCTTTGTTTTGTTTTCTTCAAGCTTAAATAAAATTTCTAACCTTCCTTCGTCCATTCATAGGCCATGTCAAAGTTTTACACGGCGTCCAGTCAGGCTAAGAAGTTATGTGATGAAGCTAAGACGGCCAAGGAGAAGAACAAAGAGCTGAACAATGAGGTCCTTTTGAAAAAGAGGGAAGTGATCAGATTGATTGAGGATTTCAATCATTTGCAAGGAATAAAGACGAAGCTGAAAGATGAGGTTGAGGAACTTAAAGCAAATTCCATTGAAAAGGTGACCCGCATTGCTCACTTGGAGAGAAAAGTTTTAGAGTTCAACTCATCCTTGGATGAGACTCGTGAAGAAGCCATTGTAGCTTTCAAAAAGTTAGACAAGTACAAGAATCATCTACAGTCATTATGTAGCTGGCTACGAGGACTTCCGTGCTGATGCCAAGGAGGCTTACCTTGACCTAGACTTTGACTCCTTCAAAATTCCTCTTGCCACAAAAAGTTCCTTGCTTCTGACAAGTTCTGAGGACGTCAGTGTGGTGGACGATGCTACTAATGAAGTAACCCAGGATGCCACTGTTGCTAGCGAGGATGACCTAAAGTCTAGGGGCGATGCCCCCTATGGTTTATCTAAGTAAATTTATCTTGTTTTAGAAAAATTTTATTATTTTAATTTATTGGAAATGCCTATTGTTTTGGGATTTACTTTTTTTTAGAATTCATTCAAGTACAATTCTCTCGTTCAAGTTTATGGACAAGCTATATATACAATTGCCCTTCTTGACTTTACATAACTCAAGGGTTTTTGGACAGTGGTCGCCTACCCTTCTTTTAGTTTTTATGAATGAATTTCTACATTTATTTTCATTTCTTACTTGGTATTGAACATGTTATGTACTTTATGAATGAATTTTATTTGTTTACATCTTCCATGTTGTTTCTATGGTTAAGTGTGGTCCGTCCACTCATGAATCTCGTCCGTGTTAAAATAATTTTCTTATGTCCAACAATTACCATTCTTTAAATTCTACAAGTATAACTCACCTATGAATGGTATTTCCCTTGCTAGCTTTATCCATCCATAAATTTCACTTATTGCTTGCACTATCCCTCGTCCATAGGCTGGACGGTCCTTAATTTGTCTTTGGGTAAGATGTTTCTAGCGTTTACTCATCCAAAAACTGGACTTTGGCTGGTTGAATTTATTCATGGATTTTGAAATATTCTTGTGTGCACCTTTTTCCTCGTCCATTAGTTAGACGAGTATACCTTAGGTTTTACCTTGCCAAGTGCTTAAACGGATATACCTTTGGTTTATTTTTCTTCACTTTGTCCTTATTTTAAGGAAAGCTTATAGATGTTACATCCCTGCGTCTAGAGATTTTATTCGTCTTTGGCCTTTAGCCTTCTTGTGGATTAGTTTGGATGGAATCATGAAAATGAGAGATTCACACAACATCTTATACATTAGAAATCCAAACTGTATGAACATAATACAAACATAACATCCTCATCGTCCACAAGCATGGCACATGCTTAGAAGCCAGTGCCTTAGGGAATCACAAATACTTATACAAATAGAAGACTTAGATGACTTCGTCCATCACAAATTTGTCCATAGACAGCGCAAAAGCTAAAAACTAATGCACTTTTTAGAGAATTAAAATACTTAAAAACACGCAATAGTAATAAACATAAGCAAACATGAGAAAAACAACACATAACTTCAACTTCGTCGATGATGCTCGGCCATGGTGATGCTCATCTAGGCTAACCCTTTATTAATAGTATCTCCTTAGATGCTCAACATTTCAAGGGTGCTCTAGCTTCCATCCATCTAGGGCTTCCAAGTAGTATGATCCCTGCCTTTTGCAATTGATAACCCTATAAGGTCCTTCCCAATTAGGCCCCAGTTTCCCATGAGCTCATTTTCTGGTTGCCAAGGAGACCCTTTTAAGGACGTGGTCCCCAATGTTGAAGTGTTTGGGTTTCACCATGGCATCATATTGCTTGGCCATGAGATTTTTGTACCTTACTGTCCTTTGCTCTACGTCCATCCTTACCTCATCAATAAGATCGAGGTTAAGACAAAGTTGTTCTTTGTTTTCGTTGTCCTGATACTTCATCACCCTATGTTTGGCCATGTGTACTTCTACAGGTATGACTACTTCACTCCCATAGGCTAGTTTGAAAGGAGTTTCCCCTGTGGGGGTCCTCACTGTCATCCTGTAAGCCCATAAAACACCTGACAACTCATCTAGCCATACTCCCTTTGCCCCCTTAAGTCGAGTCTTGATGATTTTTAACAAGGATCAGTTTGCAACTTCTGCTTGTCCGTTTGCTTGTAGGTGGGAGGGTGAGGAATAATGATTCTTGATACCAAATTGCTCGCAAAAATCCCTGAATGGTGTGTTATCAAATTGTCGTCTATTGTCAGACACTAGTACCCTAGGTACCCCAAACCTACATACAATGCTCTTCCAGATGAAGTTCTTGACATTTTGTTGTGTAATTTCGCTAAGGGTGCTTCCACCCACTTAGTGACGTAATCAATCCCCACCACCAAAAACTTCATCTACCTGGTTCCAATGAAAGGGACCCAAAATATCCAATCCCCACTATGCAAAAGGCCATGGGGCCATCATTGGGGTAAGGTACTCCGACAGCTATCTAGGGATGTTACTGAATCGTTGACATTGATCGCACATCTTAACTTACGCCTTAGCATCAGCTTGAATGGTTGGCCAGTAATAACCTGCAAGGATGACATTGTGGATGAGTGATCTAGCTCCTAAATGGTTGCCACACACTCCTTCATGAACTTCTCTCAATACATAGTTTGCTTCATCTGGAGCTAAACACCTTAGGTAAGGCTGAGAAAAGCCTCTTTTGTATAGCACCTAGTCTATAAGGATGTACCTGGCTGATCTGATCCTTAGCCTTCTGGCCTCGTCTTTTCTCTCTAGAAGCCTTTCGTCTTTTAGATAGGTGATTATTGGGGTCATCCAATTTTATTCACCTTCTACCTGTTGTACCTCTGGAAGATCTACGCTGAGCATATATTGAACTTCATCAAACTCGTCCATCAATTCGCATTAAATGCTTCCTTTGCTAAGGCGTCTGCTTCCATGTTCTCTTCCCTTAGGACTTGAACGAAACCGGCTTCTTTAAATCTCTTAACAAGGTGTCTTACCTTATTAATATATTTCTTCATCTGCTCTTCCTTAGCTTCATAGGTTCCATTCACTTGACCTATAACCAACTGTAAGTCTCCCTAGACGAGTATTGATTTTGCCTCTAAGGACTTAGCCAATTCTAGCCCTTTAGGAAGGGCTTCATACTCAACTTCATTTTTTGTTGCTTGATACTGTAGACGAACCTTGTGCTTCAACTTATCTCCTTCTAAGGATTGTAAAACAACTCCTATTCCTCCCGCATGTAGTAGAGACGATCCGTCCATGTGGACGACCCATGTTTTAATGTCTTTCATATCATCTAAGTCCCCATGACTTGGAGTGAACTCTATGATGAAATCTACAAGAGCTTAAGCCTTTACTGCATTTCTCAGTTGTTACCTAATATCAAACTCACTAAGCTCGATAGCCCATTGGATTAATCGCCCTGCAGCTTCCAACTTGTTCATTGCTTTTTTGAGCGAATGATCTATCATAACGTTGACGACGTGAGCTTGGAAGTAATGCCTCAACTTCTTGGAAGCCGTTATCAATGCAAAAGCCAATATTGTCCTTCCATTCCCCTCAGAACCTGACTTGTATAATACGTAGGCTTCTACACCTTCTCTTCTTCCCTGATCAATGCTAAACTTATCGCATGTGAGGACACTGCTAAGTATAAATATAACTCCTCACCTGATACGAATGGACTTAGCAGTGGAGCCGTGGTAAGATAGAGTTTGAGATCCTGGAAGACCTTTTGACACTCGTTCATCCATTCAAATGCCTCCTTGAGAACTTTGAAGGAAACAAACCTATTTAGGGTTGCAACTCATCCAATGATGGACTAGACTTCTTTGATATTCTTTGGTGGTTCCATGCCCAATATGGCTTAGATCTTATCTGGATTCGCTTCAATTCTCCTTTGTGAAACCATGAATCCTAAAAACTTTCCAGACGAAACCTTGAATGCACATTTACTTGGATTCAACTTCATTTTGTATCGTTTAAGTGTCTCAAAGGTCTCCTATAGGTCGTCTAAATGTTTTTCCTCATCTAAGCTCTTTACCAGCATATCGTCCACATACACCTTTATATTCCGTCCTATCTGTGAATGGAACATGTGATTAACTAACTTCTAATAAGTTGCCCCCGCATTCTTCAAACCAAAGGGCATCCCCTTATAACAAAATAAACTTTGACTGGTAATGAAGGATGTCTTCTCTTGATCTACCTCGTCCATTTTTATTTGATTATACCTTGAGAAGGTGTCCATGAAGCTTAGCAATTGATGACCTGCTGTTGAGTCCACCAACTGATCAATGCGTGGCAAAGGATAGCTATCCTTAGGGCAAGCTTTATTTAAATCAATGAAGTTTACACACATCCTCCACTTGCCATTTGCCTTCTTAACCATTACCACATTAGCTAACCAATCCAAGTAATAGACTTCCCGAATAAATTGCACTGTGGTTAACATCTAGACCTCTTCCTTAATAGCATTGTCTACCTCAGGAGCAAAGACCCTTTTCTTTTGACGAACAGGCTTGGAAGATGGATGCACATTCAACTGATAAGTGATAACGCTTAGGTCAATCCCCAGCATGTCTTTGTGACTCCATGCAAAAACATCGATACTCTTCCTTAAGAATTGGATGAGGTCTTGCTTTGTCTTCTCTTCCATACTTGTTCCAATTCTAGTGAATTTCTCAGGATTACCCTTTTCCAAAGGAATGTCTTCTAGTACTTCCGTGGGCTCTGCAACAACTTTTCTCTCTTCAATGCTCATCGTCTGCGTTTGCTCGTCCATAGCCAACAAGGCTAAATAACACTCTCTTACTACTAACTAATCTCCTTGCACTTGTCCTATCCCATACTCTGTAGAGAATATGATAGATAAGTGGTAGGTAGATGTTACCACCTTCCAACTGTCTAAAGTTGGCTTTCCAATGATGGCGTTATAAGAAGACGAACAATCCACCACGAGGAAATTCACTTCCTTGGTTATCTACTATGGATACGATCCCACCACTACAAATAACGTAATGGTGCCTATAGGTTTCACTTGCATTCCTCCAAATCCTACCAAGGGCGAACATACTGGACGAAGTTGATCTCGTCCAAGCTAATACTCCAAGAATGTATTGACCCTTTGTGATAAATTAACCAATTAATTTAGCCAAGTGAATAAATTAACCAATTAATTCTAATTAACATGCAAAGCACATGGTAGCACAAACAAATCACCAATTAACTAAAGTGCAGCGGAAATTAAATTGACATAGTGATTTGTTTACGAATGGGGAAAACCTACATGGCAAAAACTCCACCGGATGATTTTAAAGTCATCACTCCCGAAAATCCACTTTTATCAAAACAAGCAATTACAAGTAAAGGAATCTCAATACCTTATACCAACCTACAGTTAAACCCTTACCCCAATATCCAATTGCACTTATTTTGTAATGACAATCTCTCCTTTTCAATGAACGGTTCCTAGTACGTGACTAACCAATAGATGCACGGATCCTAGTACACGACTTGATCACCAACTTGAGAAAGATGTTGACTGTAAAGTTCTTTAATTCATCACACGATAAAGTTCAAGAAGCTTCTTGGTAACAAAACCCTACGGTGTACAAACACAACAGCTTCTTCAAGAGAAAGATGAACTAGGGCAAATTCTGTCTCCGGTCACAATTTGCATGAACAAGACTTTGCTTCACACTCGTGCAACTGTGCAACCTTTGACAGCCCTTAAAATAATCCTTATATATGTTTAGAGTTGTGAGAAAAGAAAACCCAACACATACTCACGAATGGGATGAAAATCAACTCTAAAAAACTGAGTTTCATAAATCTCAATAGATAGCCATCTATCGAGCTAGCTGTTAAGCCACGGGCTGAAATAGCTTTTAAACCTCGATAGATGCTAGCTATCGAGTTTTAAAATCCTGCACTTTCTCACTTGATTCTTGGACAGACTTATATGGCTTTAACACCTGAACTTGAAACCTTGTTCCTTGAAGTATTAAACACATCTTAGATCTACCCAATTACAAGTAAAGTGCGTTTTTTCAAAAGATTAGCCAATTACATAAAATAGTGACATATGTTCCTAATATTGAATCACATATGTCCTAAAACAAGCCTCATTTGTTAGAAGGCAGGGTAATACAAGATGTTTACCGAACTTCCATTATCCACCAACACCCTTCTAGTTGTATAATCCTCGATAAGTAAAGTGATGACAATTGCATCGTCATGTGGGTGGTGGATTCTTTCTGCATCTTCATCCGTGAACGTAATGGCTGGCTCGTCTATGCCTCTCGTCTTTGGTGATTGTCCAGAGAGTTCGACGTTTTGTACCACCTTGAGGTACGTCTTCTTTGACTTGGAAGATTGTCCTATTGAAGTTCCTCCTATGATAACCCTTATTTCTCCAAGTGAGGGCCATGATGACTCTTCTACCTTTCCTTTCAACTTCTCGTCTTTATGATATCTTCCAACGAAATGCGTCAACTTTCCCTGTTTGATAAGATTCTCTATCTGCTGCTTTAAGTCATAGCACCCGTTCGTGTCATGCCCATGATCTCTATGGAAATGGCAATATTTGTTTTTCTTGCACTTATTAGGATCTCCTTTCATCTTCTCTGGCCACTTCAAGGAGGGGTCATCCTTGATTTGCGTAAGTACATGATCAAGTGGAGCATTCAAGGGTGTGTAGTGCTGACTCCTTCCTAAAGACGAACCCACCTTCCTGTTGTCTCAATCCTTCTTTTCTCCTGTTCAGGCTTTCTTTGGACAAGGACCCTGTTCAAGATGGCATGGGAGATCTACTTTCATTTGCTCAGCTTTCTTCCTTTTCTTGACAATGATTGCATCTTCTGCATTCATGAAGCTTTGGGCTGAATGGATGAGTTCAGACATAGTTTAAGGCTCTTGCTCGTAAAGCTTATGGATGAATAAATCGGAATTAACACCATTATGGAAGGTTTCCAAAAATAGCTTGTCGTCCATCTCATCCACCGTGAGAGCTTCCCTATTGAAATGAGTAATGAAGGATTGCAAGCTTTCATTTTCCCCTTACTCTATGGTTGACAGGTTGGACGAGAAGCGTTTGTGCCTCTATCCTCCTATAAAATTGTTGACAAACAACTTACTCAATTCTTCAAAAGAACTCACAGTGTTCGGAGGTATCTTGCTGAACCACACTCGTGCTGGTCCTTTAAGGGTGGTAGGGAAGGCCCTACACATAATTTTGTCTTGAACCCTTTGAAGGTGCATCATAGTCTTGAAGATTGCAATATGGTCACACGGGTCGCACGTTCCATCATACGAGTCCAAGGAAGGCATCTTGAACTTGGAAGGCAGGGGATGACTATGATGGAAGCCACTAAAGGGGAATTAGTTCGATGAATTAAGTCATCTACAGGATTTGTCCTTCTAATGTTCTCCCTTATCTCGTCCATGGCCATCCTCATTTGATCCATCTCCCTCTCCAAGTGTGGCACTCTTTGTGAAGCGGTACCCCTTGACTAGTTCTAATGCTTAGTGTTTTCTCCTTCTCTAACTTCTTGACTCTGGGCTTGTTCTTCCACATATCTATCATTATGTTATCTCCTTAGAGTAATTTCCCTGGTCAGCTATTGGTTCTAACGGGTTAATTCTGCCACAACGGCTGCCATGGACTGCACTTGTTATATGGAAAGTGGTTGCATGACAGGTGCTAACTAGCGATCACGGTTAGGATGACTAGAAGCATTCCCACTCTCCTGATGGCCTGGACTAGTGACCATTGATCTTGTCCAAACCATACAGCCCTTTGTCAAAGAAAGATAATTTGCAATACACAAACTTAATCATTCCCACAGATGGTGCCAACTGATGATGCACAGAAAATCAGTGGGCTGAATGCTCCGAGCTTTAATGGCATAATGATCACTTTAAAAACCTAAAAACAAAGACACCAAATCAAAGGTGACCGGGGTGAACCAACCAAGGACCCTCTGATGCTTAAGTTAGTTTTTTCTAAAACTCAGGAATGCCAACTTTTCAGGATAGTGGAAACTTACTTTGATTTGATATGGATGAGTCCTTATATAGAGAGCCTTGTAGCAGTTACTTGTTTAGTAACTTCCCCAATATTTGTGGAAGTTAGAAAGTTTAGACATAACTTCCACAATGGCTATAGAAGTTAGGATTTTCAATCTTATCTTCTATAACTGTCATTGGAAATTAAGTACTTATTAGGAAGTTATGGCGATAAATAAGGACCTTGTTCACATTCCAAAGTTCCACGTGGTCCAAATCTTAAACTTATGTAGGTAAATCCATTCCAGGAAATTTCCTAAGTGTTGGAAGATCGTCCAGGTGCTTTCCTCATGGACGACCCTTACGTCCATGAACGACCTTCCGCTTATGGATGATCTCCTTGAATGGTTGGCCCTTGGCTTTTGGATGACTCTTATGGACGTGTTAGAGATGGTTCGATTTTTTATAATTCCCCATCACAAGGTATTGATCCTGACAAAGTCTGTTGGAAGCCAATAAAGAGTAGAGGTTTTGAAGTACAAGGATATCATCATTCTTTATCCCTTCATTCTGTCATAGCTTTTCCATGGAAAATAGTGTGGCAATCGAAGGTTTTTCCAAGGGTAGCCTTTCTTTTCATGGTCTATTTATTTAGGTAAGATTTTAACAACGGATAACCTTTGAAAAAGACATATTATTGTTTTTTATTGGTGTTATATGTGTAAAATATGTGGGGAGACGTGAATCATCTTCTTCTTCATTACTCTATAGCATATGAGCTATGGTCATTAGTTATGCCACACAGGGTTATCGAGTTGTTTGAGTCTTGGTAGGCTAAGTTCAGTCGACATTGCAATATATCTATTTGCGAGCTTATGCTGCATTACTTGGTGTTGTGTATTTGGCAAGAATAGAATGCTAGAATTTTTTAGGAATGTGAATGATCTATACTTGAGATTAAGTCTTTTTTCTTTCACACTCTCCTCAAATGGAGTTTGGTTCTGCCATTTTTTCTTGTTTTTGCTTTCCTGTTTTTATTGATCTTTGTAGTTTTGGTTCTTGATTTTTTTTCCCCTTTAGTACATTTCCAGTGTACTTGGGTTGGCTTTGATTTTTAATAAAATTTTACGTTACCTATTAAAAAAAAAACGTTAGTCACTCATGGAGATAGATCTTAGTAGGGGTGTATATGAGTCGGGTTGGGTCAGGTTGAGGGGTTTTTTCAACCCAACCCACCATGGTGGGTTAAAAAAAATCCAACCCAACGCTACCCATCACAAGGGTCCAACACAACCCATGTGGATTGGGTTGGATTGAGTTGGACCTATTGTCGATGCCTAGCCTCAACCAGCTAAGCGGAAAAGACCACCACCGCCTGCCTTCTTTCGACCACCCATCGTGGCAACAGCTCCCGTGCACAGGGGGCCCATTGGAGGCCCCTCTCAATGTATATGCGTGTTGTTCGCGTAAGCTTCAGGTGCTGTCTCTCTCTCTTTGTGGAGGAAGGTAGGTCTACCTTTGGCGTTATGGCAAGGATCTAGGCCAAATTTTAAGGGATTACCAAGGGTAAGTGAAGTCGCCACCAATCATTGGATTTTTCTAAGTTGTGATTGGTCACCTGTTTCTAGTTGATTTTATTATCAATCCTAGGCTAAGAAAAAATGGCATTTTTCCTAATCTAATGTGGATGGCAAAAAATCTTGATTCATAAGTCCAGAAGTTTGGTTACGTGTGGGGAAGGTGTTAGGCACCCCACAACGCCTGTCCAAGGACAGTCTTTTATTTTGATAAAACCTTAATTTTTGGAGATTGGCAGTAAAAACATGATTTTGGCATTGGCTTTCAGGGCTTTGCATGCATGGATGGGCTTTGAGGTTTGGCTTTTGAATGGGTGTGGTCCCAATATATGCTTTCCTAAGGCATTCGAGCAAAGTGCCAAATTTCCACAGAGAAAACCCAGCGACATGTCACCTACTTTTGCAGCGGAAATTAGGCATCACTTGCCTTAGGTGACACAGACTATGACAATCACACCAGAAAGGGGTGAACAGGTATATAGACATACATCATGCACAATGCAAGCATACAGAGCAGGAAAGTAAACGCCTACATCCCTAGAGCATGGCCCAAAATATAGGTGCAAGAAAATAAACAAGAGTCGCCATACTCTAGAGATGAGGACAAATGGTACAAAGCATGATATACCTAATACAAACCATCTAAGGGAGAAAGGGAGGAGGAAGGAAGGGGTTTAAAAGAGTACATAACCAAAAGGAAAAGCTAAACCCTAAACCTACTGAACACAACCACTCGACTCATATTGGCAAGCTTGCATCCGTGCCCTTTTTGCTTGCGCCTAGGAGATCACACCCTAGCTCCATGTGTCCTCAATCCATGTGTGTACATGCAAAGGTAAAGATAAGAAACCAGTAGATGAGCAATGGAAAGGGAGAGATGCATTGATAATAGTAAAAGGGCGCAAAATGAACAAGCAAGACAGCAATGAAAAGCATAGCATATAGGATGCGAGCAAACATACGAGCAAAGGAGTAGACAAGCAAGATAGAAAACAACAAGCAAAGGGTAAACAAGCAAGATTGCAAACAAAAGGTGGTGTCCACGAGGGATAAATGTAGGTTTGGATCGAATGTCCATAGCCTCATTGTGTTAAAGCATGGATGAGACACTAACAAGCAAGACTCATGCATGAACATGTAAACAAGCGTGTAAAGATGCACATAAAGCCAACGAGTGGCACAAAAAGCATGGTAAGCAATCGTCACACAGAGCGGAAATGGGGATAGGTGTGCACGAAGCAACCGGCATCATGGCGATGCATCCCAAATGGCTACATCCAAATAAGGCCTCATGGGCATTGAATGTAACTACACAACCACAAACCCGCTAAGGGCACCAAACGTGGTAAAGCCTAGAACAAGAGAGACTAACACAAGCATAAAACATAGAAGCAAGCAAGCACACACATGAAAAATGGGTGATCCAAACCCTTTGATATGGACCAAGGTGTATGGACGATTAAAAAGACCATAGGGCCTAGATTGAGCCCGAACCAAATGCCAAAACACAAGAAAATGCGATAAAAGGAACAAAAGGGCTATAATAGGCATGACAAACAAGTCTTGGCCTAGGCACACAAGCATGGCATGGAGCGCACAAGCAAATGGAAGATGGCATAAAGCATGTAAAGAACATAGATCCATGCACATAGGCATGTGAAGGCATAGATCTAGACATATAAGCATAAAAATGTGCAAGCAAACATGTAGAAAGCTAGTACATAGACCTAGTAGAACATGGATCCAAGCATATAGCCATGTATAGATGTATATCTAAGCATAAAACATGGCAAAAGTGCACAAACACATAGATTCGAGCAAAGCATAACCAACGACATCATACAAGCATGTGAGCACGTAACCCTAACATCAACATAAAGCAAAAAAGAGGAACAAAACAAAGGAAAGCATGGCATAAAACCCTACGCATGTAGATCTAAACATATAAGCATGTAAAAAAAGTATATCTAAGCGTGAAAACATGGCATAAGGCATACAAGCAAAGAGATTTAAGCTAGAAACACCCATAAAACAAGAAACATGCTAAAAAGTCGTAAATCATGTTATTCAAGCAAAAATAGCAAGATAAATGCTAGAAAAAGATTTATGAGGTTAGGGGTGTGGATGATAGCTAGAAAAGCTACATCCACACCCCTAAACCCCAAATCCAAAGTGTAGAACCAAGGAAAGGAAGATTGGGTATAAGAACAATTCCATGTGTTCTTTGGTGAAGAGGGAAGAATCGAGAAGCTTTTACCTATTTTTTGTGTGTTTTTTAGTGTTTGGAAGAGAGAAAAAACATGTAGAGAAGCTGAGCAGAGAGCAAAACTCAGGAAAAATGTGGCCTCTAGTCTGGGGCATGCCTGGGGCTAATATAGCCCCGGGCACAAATTTCGAGACGACGGCCCTTCAAAAGCCCTCAAAAAGTGTGGATATGGGTACCTCTGGAAATATATTGGCTTCCTAATTCTGAAAAGGCATGGAACCTAAAAATCCAACGGTCAGATCAAAAGTTATGGCTCTCTAAAGTTTGCGGTGCATCGATCAGTGCGTCATCCCAGTTTTCGTGATATCTCGGCCGTTCTAACTTCGATTTTGACCCATGAATATTCATTGGAACTAGAATTCAATAATCTTCGCAATGGCGTTGGTTTCAACCTGTTCTGACATCCGGATCAAAATTAAGGTTTTTGGGCCCACCTCAGGTCGACTTTGGGTCAGACTTGGTCAAAGTTGTTAAAAATCTCTAAGAAGCTCGGGTTTGGTGTAAATCTATGAAAAAATTTGTTTTTGTGGAAGTTTGGACCTCATTTGACCTTCAATTAAACCTATGGCTGACTATGGGCGTTTTGGTCATTTTGGCAGAAATGGGCACTTCGGGTGTTCTGATGCCTGAACAGGTTGTGTCACATCATTCTAGATGTTCTCATGGCCCCATAGAGAGAGAAAATAATTTTTTTGGATTTTCGGGGGTCCAGCATGCAAATCAAGGGCGGACAAAATAAGGTATCAACACCTATGGTTACACAAATTTTTTTTAATTACTATTTTAATATCTTATGACCCAAACCCAACTTGACCCACTGTAAAAATAAAAATTAAAAAAAAAATTACAACCCAACGCAACCCACCAACCTTTAAAGACCAACCAAACCCAACAAATTGAGTTGGATCGAGTCGATTTTAGCAGTTGGCTACACACCCCTAGATCTTAGGACCAGAAGGGTTGCATATTAACCCTTTGTGTTTCCCACCCCAAAACCTAATCTCAAATAAAAAAAGGGTGATATAAATTTGTTTTATCTTTTGTCTTCCTACTTTTTTTTTTTTTTTTTTTTTTTCAGAGAGAGTTCAGAGATTTATTAGTTTTGGTGTAGGTGGGAATTTAATCACAGATCTCTTATTTAATCATTAGAGACTTTACCAGTTGAGCTAATTGGAACCCACTTTTGTGTTCCTAATTGAAATATCCTTGTCATTTTCATTTATTTTTAGATCATAACTATGGTCAGCGGTATATTTTTATTTCTTATAATATAGCGTCAAAACGTCACGTATTCATCTATTTTTTTTTAACATATCTTTCTCTTCATCTATGGCAATTTCAAAAAATTTCATAGATTTTCCTATATAAAAATACAATAAATAGGAGACTCCAAATAAATTTTTTTTTTTTAATTTTCTAATTTGATCTTTTATTTCCTAATACTTATTTAGTTAATATTTAGTATATTATAAATATTTTTGTAGAACCTTTCCTTGCATGGCATGGATTAAACTGTCGACTAGTATATACGAAATTATAAACCCTAAATTGTTCTCTCTCTCTCCGCCCATCAGTATGACACCCCAAATCTCCATATCTTCATTTGTTGAGATAATTAAATATTTTTGAAACCATTGAAATATTTAAATTGAATATTTATATTATGTGATTTGTATGATTTTTTTTTTTTTTTGTAATATTGGTCACAGAAAGGGGAAATTAATTAGTAGACAAATTGATTAGAATTTACGGTCTAACTGTGAAAATTAATAATGAAAGAGGTATCATTTTTTTTTTAATTTAATTAAAGTATAAGGATTTAAGGGCCTGGTAAAATGATAAGTTACGTTAGGCTACAAAATCCAGCCCAAAAAAAAAGAATGGGGAAAGGGGTTCAACGTTAAAAGTTAGTACCCTAATTAGGTTAGGGTTTTCTTAAAAGAAACATACTAGAGGGAGGAAGGCTATAAGGTTTTGGAGGCTCCAATAGATGATTTTTCCAAGCTTGAATTTAGAGAGAGCAAAGGTAAGAACGAAATTCAAAAAATAATAATAATGATAATAAATGAAAAATCAATTGGGGCTCAGTTGCTTTTGTTTCATACTTTTCATCGAGCTTGCAAAGTTGCTTGTATTCTTTGAGTTTTATTGATCTTAGAACAATAAAGGGTTGCAAAAATCTGTTAATCATGTAACACAAACCATGACATGATACTAATTAAATTTCTACTCTTAATGCATCTTCAGTGTAACTTGGAGATTTTCTCATGTGAAACCAAATCAAAAATAGTATTTGTGATTTGTATATTTTGCTCAAATCACATGTGGATATGTGATCATGTACTGGTAAAACTATATGTTAATCTGATTATTAATGTTCGGTTTGCAATTAATGTCCTGGTCATGTGAGTGTGGTTACTTGGATTTATTATTATGTGTTGTTAGGCTAGAGAAGAAAGTTTTTATTTCTTTTTTAGTTTTTATTTCAAGATCATGCTGTTTTCAAGTTTTTATTATTTTTTCAATTGATCTTATATTTTGTGAATTTTGTGATTGTAAAATAGTGATTAAACCAATTCCATCTTTCAAAAAAAATCACAAGTAATACTTGGTTTTAAAGTCTTTTTGAGATCACTGAATTGGGTAAAGTTTCAACAAAGTTTTAGCATATTTCATATATATATATATATATATATATATATACATATATTTTGTTATGTATGTATTAATTAGGGTTCGAGAGCCTAGCAAAAGTCTTAGTCGATGGACGGCAAGACCAAGGAGGGCGTAGCCGAAGCCACATCCAGCGGTCCATATACGGTACACCACAATTTTCCTGATATCCAAGCTTTTTTAGTCTTTTCTTTCTTTTTTTTTTCTTTTGATTTTCGGTTTTGTTAACCAGATGTTTGAGTTGAAAGTGGATACCACGAAGCCTGGATGGCACAAGGCAATGATAACACTGTCTCGGAGCATCAAAGGTTTTTTTTTTACTTAATAATATTCATTTTCCTATTCTCAAAAAAATGCATGATTGATTTTTTTAACTAATCCATTAATTTCTAATGTTAGTTATATATATATAGATGTCTGTTATTATATCGATGGTGAAGGGTGTGCACATGTTTCGGGTTACATAAGCCCTGGGTTGCTCCATAAAATTCTAGCAAAAGTAGCACCACTTGCAGAGTTCAAATGGTTGGCTTGTGCACATGATGAAAAGAATGCGCAGAATGGACATGATTCTCACTATAACAATGGATATTACCATCACTATTACAATTATATGTATGATCCTCGAAGTTTATATGATCAATACCAGCAATCCTCTTACTACCATCCACAATTTGAGACGGTGTATGATCCTCGAAGTTTATATGATCAATACCAGCAATCCTCTTACTACCATCCACAATTTGAGACGGAGACTCATCCTCATTCTTCTTTCCATACACCATCGCAGCCTCCTGTGGTTGACAAACAAAGTAGTGGTGAAAAGGCAGTAGCAAATCCAGATCAGACTAAAAAACCCCACGCTAAAAAGTTCAATAAGTTTTTTAAGCTGATGCTGAAGCGGTTTCGAACTGTTGGTGTACGCATTATTAAAGCTTTTATTTCATAGTTCCTTGATGAAGATGCTAGCAATCATTATGCTTTGATGTATTTACTAAATATGGATTTGGAACAAGTTAGGGTTTCAAGGGTTTTTTTTTTTTTTTTTTTTTGTTAAGAGACTTATTTTAAAAAAAAAAAAAAAAAAAAAGTGTCTTTTTGTATTATGTTTTATAGCTTTTTTTTTTTTTTTTTTTTATTGTTGTGATGGTGGTTTATTATTATAACTTACAATCCGTGGGTTTACACAATCATGAGTTTAAAATTACAACAAACAGATTATGATTGATGCATGATCAAAAAGCAATATCAATAATGGTTCCATGCATTTAAAAATGATATTACACTAATCAATATGTGAAATTTATTGTAAAAGTTAGCTGAAATAATACAATAAGACCCATGAATGGTACCAAAAAGTGCAATAAGACCCATAAATAATAGCAAAAAAAGCTGAATAATAAAATAAACTGGCTAAAATAATCAATGCCAAATGCACACTTGATCTATGAATTTTTCAAAAACAAACATCGAATTTTTAAAATTTTAAGGGATGATATAGAACTCAACACAAATTTAGTAACAAGCATAAGGGGTGTGTTCCAACATAAGTATACAATAATTCGTAATCCCTGTTAGTTTATGTGGCCCAGAAAAGTAGAGAATGGGCAAGCTTTATACAATGTAGACCATATATGTCAGACAGACAATAAACAAGGAAAATCAGAAAAATATTCTTTCCATAGGGGAGGGGGAAGAAGAAAGAAACACGCTGATTAGTCTTTAAAAAGTACAGAAAATATAGTTCCATCAAGCGCCAATGAGAACTAAGTGTAAAAATAAAAACTCAACAGTAGCAAAGACAAAAGCTGGCCTCTGGTTTTTGTTTATATGCATGATGACTATTTATGGTATCCGGCTAGCATAATACAAAAGCAACCTTAATGAGATTGAAGAAGATCCAAAACTGATTTCCTATCAGGCATGCTAGGAATAGCTCCCTTCACTTGAACACAAAGAGAAGCAGCTGCAGCTGTTAAAAACAAAAATCACAGAGAGTTATGATAAGCAATGTTCTAAGGAACATATTTATTGATAAAATAGGGAATGATGTTGCAAGTATACCAGCAAATTTTAAGCATTCATTTCTGGACTTGCCCTCCACAAGAGCCACAGCAAATGCTGCAGTAAAAGTATCTCCAGCCCCAGTTGTATCGAGGACCTTTGTGGCTGATATGATAGGTTGTTTAATTGGCTCTTCACCTTCCACAAATAAGGCAGACCCTTTGGCCCCAAGTTTCACAAGGACTTGCTTAACACCCTGAAAGAATACATTTTTTTAATATAAGTCTGATAATACACCATTTAGCACCAAAAAAAAAGAATATCATGGCACCAATAGCAGATGCACATGTAGTGCACAATTATTCTGACGCTTGTCCAATAAAGTCATTCTATTATTGATCCTCTTGAATCTATCAAGATTTAAGCACAATTGAATCATTTTGCATTATATTTATGAAGAAAGAAGAAAACCCAAAAAGGGTCCAAGTATACCAAATATATTATTGATTTTTAAGATAGATGGTACATTTAGCTAGACAAGAAGAAATCCACACATGTTATGAAAGAAGGAAACAAACACACGCACACATATGTAAAGTCTCATGTACTACGAAAAGCTTTTGTAGCCAATTCCTTAGAATTGCTGAAACATTTTGTAGGGGCACATTTGCACAACTTGGAAATTCAATGGCCCAAAATATACTTCAATTACCGACCATATCTGCTAAAAAACAAGGCCATCCAAGAGAAGGAGATTCACCACAACTGAGTAGAAAAAAGAGTATGGGATTATATGAATAGACCTGTTCCCAACATTCAAAAAGTATCTAATTGATGGCTGCCCATCCTCCACTGATCCCCATTGATGTTATGAACGTATTCTTGTGTGTGGTTTCTGTGAACTGTGATCATGCGTGCCAAATAAATGTAAATACCACAATGGATCAATCAAATTTCTAAAAGACGTCCAAATATGCTATATTCTTTTTTCTATTTTATTTATTTAAATGAATTTATTGCTGTAAAAATGGTATTTATAATGGATAAGGCACAAACCCTGTAGCAATGATGATCATTTTAGGTGTACATAAACTCACCATTTTATGGCATTTCACCACAGCTTGAGTAATCTGTTCAAAGCTTTCAGTTGCCATTCCTGTTAAACGACCAAGTTCACTTTCATTTGGGCTTAAAATATCAATAGAATTTAATAATTCTTGTGGGAACGGTGCATCCATTCCACCAGCATCCAAGATGACAGGAACACCGGTACTTCTTGCAGCCTGAATACAGGGTGTGATATCAGATAAGGCAAAAAAGTTTTATAGGCAAAACAGGCCTTGGGAGTGGGGGGGAGGGAACCTAATGATAAAATTGACAAACAACAAACCAACATAAAATTCAATTGAAATGTCCAAAACACGTGCAGATCAAAGAAACCAAGATGCAGAGAAGTTCCCAAAAAGTTAAAAGTAAACCTTTTTGTGTTTGTGTTTGTGTGGGGGTTTTTTTGGTTTTGGGGGGGGGGGTGTGGTGGTGTGGAAGCAGGATGAGATATCAAGTACACAAATGTGTAATAAGCAGCAGATAACATCAGAAGATTTTCTCCATCATATATTCAAGGAATTGAGCAAATAAGCATATGCTAGGAGCAGAAAAAAAAAAAACCACCAATCAATGCACATAACTTTATCTAACAAATTCTATGTTACGTTTCCAATTTCAATTATGAGAGAATATTCAGACCAAGAATATGACACAGCCAAAGGTGCATTATAGACTAAATCAATTGTTTCAAAGTTCTAAGGATCCAAATGTTGGTTAGGGTTGCTTACACAAATAAAATACTTGACTAAACAGGAAGTAATTGGTATTTAGCAATATTTATGACCAAGCAAAAACTATATGAGATATCGTTCATGCGCCCAACATCTTTCCTTTTATCTTTTTAGCATAATGTTTCAAATCTTCAATCTGTGGTTTGGATTTTTAGAGAATACCTTATTCCATCTCTTACCACTTAGGTAGTTCCCAAAAGTTATTAATAATGCCCAAGAGCAAAAACTAGAGAATAACTTTGATAAAATAGCACCTTCTACTGCATGGTTAAAGCCTTTGAAACAAATTTTCTGTTTTTCTTTTAAGAAGCAAATTCATTCTGAATGGTTTCCATTCAAGATAAGGGACATCTCATAGAAGACTAATGATGCAGCCATGGAAAACTAATTTTTTATCACTTCACAAATTAGCCTATTCAAGACTTATTTTATGAGATCCACAAGCGAAGTCCAATTGAAGTAAATGTCATGTGGTTTTAACGGTCTATTTACATGCATTGTAGGGTTAAAAGAGTATTTAGTTTGGGTCTTTATTCTAAAAGCTATGATCCATTTTGTATTTGTGGACAAAATTGTAATTTAAATAACCCCTGCAAATCTAAAATTTGCTAGGAGATCCTGAGTTTCTATTATATTAGTCTTTTATAAGGTTTTTAGTTTATTAGTCAAACTTAGAGATTTTTCAGCCTTATGAAAATGGGTTGTTTGAAACATTTGTACCTAGAAAAAAGTGAAGCGTACAAAAAGCTGTGCGGTTTGAAATCATGTTAGCAAACGGGCAATTACTACTAGCAAGAAAGAATTCTACGTTATATATTTTTGTACTCAATGTAATCAAAGGATGGATTGTGTTTTGAGCATTCTAGCATGTGGGATTGCGTATGTTGTTTTCTCCCTTTCTCTTCTCTCCTTTCTTGCCAGTGGGATTGCGTATGTTGTTTTCTCCCTTTCTCTTCTCTCCTTTCTTCTTCTCTTTCTTGAGGTACTGTTTATGGATACTATTCATACAACCCCTAAACACTATAAAATTCTCTCCTTTCCTTCTTCCATTCAACCCCAAATCAAGCACTTTCTTTATCTCTCAAAACCATAAACCCCACATACTTTCTTCTACCAAAAAAAACCATCAAATAACTCATCAAACCCCCTTTTAATTCTTAACACAATCTCATAATCCTTGCTTCAAAAATTCTAAACCCTAGATCAACAAATTCACCTAATCCTAAACCCACTACAAGCACACATGGGCAAATTTAATTTGTCCTATGTCAACTAATCTGTTGGCTGTTTTTCTGATAAAATACCATGTATTCGTTTCTTATAATGGCCTGAAGAAGCATGTCAATCAGATTTTCATTCCATTATTGCAAGGATTTCCACTTTCATCATGTTTATTTAGGGACACAAAGTAAATTCCTCGCAGAATCATTCTTTTAGGCACAATGAATTCAGTTCTAAGTTTGAAATTGACCTATAGGAACTAGGCTGAAGGCTATTGCACATAGTAATGGAAGATACATAGGGAGAGACAAATATATACTTCAGGGATTGTGCTTCCCAATTTTTTCCCCTCTTAAGTAAATGTTTGCTGGTACTTTAAGAGCACATTGATGATGCTAAATTTAAGCAAGCGTCTTTTTTCATTTGTACTTTCCTTTCCAGCTTTTCCCCCTCTAAGTAAATGATTTTTGTTCCCGTTTATATGACAAATTTGATCTTCGTTAAGAAATTGAGTCCTTTTACATTTGAATTGGATTCGTGTACTAATTATTGTCAGTAGACCTGACCTCCTCATCTCTCTCCAGAAAAATTTTGCAATCAAACTAACTAGAAATAAATTTTCAATAGAACTAAAAAGCTCTTCGCATGTATTCCAAAAAATCTAGTGATAAAGCACAATAATCAGTTATGACTTGGGAATAGAAGTAAGCCTGGGCTGAAAGTGCAAGCTCAATTCTCAAACTTGAAATCAGCTGACAAATTCCAATTTAATAGAATTGATGGGGAAAGAAGTTTTTACCGTTAGATTAAGAAGCACCAAATCTGAAGATTTCAGATTTGCAAGCATAAGAATTCCTATAAGATTTGAGTATTTGCTCTGGGTGCTCAATTATTAACAAAATGCCAATTTATTGTAAAAACCAAATTCCATTCTTCAATTGAAAAGCTGTTCCCTCTTTGATGTCAAAGAAGATTTTTTTAGGTTCTACTATTTTTTCTTCCATCTTAAAATAAAACAAAGTATAACCAATTCATTAATGAAACACACAATTTGGAAGCACATAAACTTAAAGCATTCATATTGTGTTTAACAAACTAATAGGGAACTTAACTTGGAAGCGCATAAACTTTATGAACTCACAAAGCCTTAGGCATATTACATCAACTCATACTAAATAAAATTCCTCATATACCCCCCTGATCTGTTTTTTCATTCTAAAGAGAGAAACTGAAACAAGCATGACATTCACATAAAAAATAGTAACACTTTGTTGAATTTCAAATTGAAAAATTCAGTAAAAAGTCCTGACCTTTGCGACCTGAATGTTGACTGAATCTGGGATCTCCCTCTGCAGCAAAACAATCCCAGCATTCCTGACCACCTCAAAATCCTGGTCAGAAAGGGTGTGAGGCCAACAATTCATGTTGGCACCACCAACAATGATGATTGAGTTCTGCCCATCAGGCTGGAGCATAACCACAGCATGCCCAGTGGGTGCATCAGTGACAGTATTAAGATAATCCAAACAAACCCCACCATTTTGGAGAGATTCAGAAATTAATTTGCCATGAGCATCATCACCTACCTGCCCCAAAAAGTAGGTTGGATAAGAGAGCCTGCCACCACAGGCAGCCTGGTTGGCACCTTTGCCACCAGCAAGAGTCTGACCACTATTGGCTGAGATGGTCTCACCCACCTTAGGCAACCTATTAATCTCCAAATAAATATCTGCATTGGCTGATCCAAAAACTACAAGTGGGGGAATTGGGGTTTGTGTGTTGTTGTTGTTGTTGTTGTTTGACGGATTTATGGAAATTTTGGAGACAAGTGGGTATCTTCTTCCATTTGATGGGTTTTGCTTCTTCTTCTTGTTGAATTGGAGAAGTGGGTTTAAGTTCACTGTTCTATATGGTTGACTCGGCAGAGTATCTTGGGTTTGGAATTGGAAAGGACTGCTGCAGCATTGGTTTGATGGTGAAATTGCTATTCCTCTCATCTCTCTCTTCTGTCAGACCCACGTACGTTCCAAATCTGCTCCAACAAACAAACAAAGAATGGGGGCCGCTTTCACCTTTGATCAAGGCAAGGGTCTTAAGGTAGTCCAGACTAAAGTTTGTTACTGGAGGAGTGAAAAAGTAGTAGTATAAAAAAATGGAGAGGGAGATTAAAAAATAAAAAAAGGTGAGAAGATAAAAAAGATCTGATTTTTCTTGTTTGTTTGTGAGGATAAAAAAAAAAAAAGGGATGAAAAACTTATTTATTTGGTTGAAAAAAAAATAAAAAAAATAAAAAATGAAGTTGATATAAATTTATAATTATGTTTCCATTAAATAAAATAAAATAAAATATTTATTAAAAAATTAAGTATAGACACTTTAATTTTTTTTGTTAAATAGCACAAGTCAAAGAAATATCAAAAAATAAAAAATAAAAAACACAACTGTGAAGGAAAAAAAGAAGGAGAAATGCAACTAGACAGAACAAAAATCATAGGAAAAAGAAGCCATAGGTCGAAATCCATATGCAAGCGACGGTCATTTTCATCAATCCACACTATTAAGCTTTCTCCCTCATTTCAAGAAGAAAACATTTTGGTGAGTTTAGAGGGAAAACATTTAAATCTCATCACATTTTTTTCCTTTTTTACTTCCAATCAAACACTCATTAAAAAAATTCTCGCTATTTTTCTCTCCATAACTTTCCGTCCTCACTAAAATCCCTCCAAACAAATATACCCTAGAAGCTGGCAATGATAAAACATTTTTTGCCACATAAGCTTAAAGGAGTTCTTATTAGTTAACGCTGTTATTAGGGTTTGTTTCCGGTTTTTTTTTTTTTTTTTTATTAGAGCGGATCATTTTTATTTTTTACTTTTTATTTCAACAACTCAAAAATTTTCAACCATACACTTCTCAAAAAAAAAAAAAAAAATCAACCATACTATATAGCTTCTCCCTCGTCATGAGTCCTGATTATTTCTCTCTGTCTCTCATGAATGGCATTTGCAGTTGCTGTCTTTGGCAGTACTTCTCACTGGCGTCACTATCACTGGTGGCCGTCAGGTCCCTCTCCTTTCTATCACTTCTCTTTTTATTTACTTTTTGTTTGGGGTAGTAAAGCTTGATGATTTTGCTTGGGGTTTAAAATTGGGGTAGATTTAACATCTGAGATCCTAGTCCGGATCAAGTCCTACCCTTGCTGAGGTTTGAATTTGATTTCTTTAATTTTTTTTTTAATAATATATATATATATATATATATTATCCTTTCTATGAGGTGTTGCATTCCCAGTATTAGAGTTTCTTAAAATTTTTGCTTTATGAATTTGATTGTAACTCCGCTTTAAAATTTTTGGTGCTTAGCACGTTGAGATAAGCAAGCTCATGAAAGGAGTAGATCCTGTCAATTGAGGCGAATACTGTGATTCTGTCAATTGGGACATTTTGTACAAGCAATTTTTATTTTTAACTCTCTTTAATAAGATAGAAATTAATTAATGTATTTATGTTGATTTCCTTTTGCTGCTTTGCTTGGTGTAAATTGTCAGCTATTTACTAATATATAAATATATATATATATGTGACTGACCACGCCCCTGCCCGTTTTATAGGAATGTTGGGTCAAACCTACGTGAATGGGTAAAGTCGTGTTATTACCTCTCAAAATGAAGGTTAGACTAGTTATATTTTCCCCTTTAGATTAAGGGTTTTACAATGGAATCGTCATTTATTTAATTATTGAGATAAATAAGAAAATCAAAATTGAAAAATTCCTCATTTATTAATTTTCAATTGAATTTACATTAATCATAGGAAAATTACATGATTTTGGTCCTAAATACAATCTAAGATAAAGTACATAGTTTTGTTTCCTAGTTATAATCTAAAAATTGAAAATTACGAGGATAAATATTGGTCTATTAACCCTAGATTTAAGTTCGGAGGCTATATTACAAAGTGGGAAGGTGTTAAGCACCCACCTTACCTGGTGAAACCGATCTTCTAGACTATAATTACTAACATTCATATCATATCATCCAGTATGTTATCAATTAATTTGCATGTTGAATTTAAAGTGTGTGCATGTAATAAACCCTAATTCAATTTATTAAACATTTCATTTGAATTGAAAGATAAATTCTAGTGAATGTGTGTGGATGGTGATATCTAGATTTAAGAATTTAAAAGAATTATTAAACAAACATATTTTTCATGTTTTTGTTGTGGATTTAAGATCGAAACTAGTGTTATGCATGAATATGTGATAAACAACCAAGAACATGTGAAGAATATATAAGAACAATTAAGAACATTCAAACATATTCAAAGGAATTTAAATACTTATTATCATACTTTAATCTTAAATTCTCATCATGGTAATACAAAAAACAATTAGGGAAAGAGATTATACTTTTATGCAAGATCCATATGATGGAGGAGGAAACTCTTGAGGGAGGTCTTAAGGGTGGAGGAAAAGAAGGGTTAGGAGAGGAAGAGTGAGTCTCACTTAATATCTTGAGTCTCAAGAAGACCAAGATATAACAAGACTATTCAACTTCCTAGAACTTAAGAGAGGGGGTTTTTATGTCTTTTGGAATGGAGGAGTGGAGATTTATATAGTAGTGATGAAGAAAATATGAATGAAATATCATTTAATAAGAGTTGACAAAGAATTATGAACCTAGACCTTATTTTAGTTTTTGGGGAAATCGGAGGTATTAAATATAAAGATTGGTGGGAGTGAGGAGCAAGTAAAATTCGGTTTTCCCATATCTACTGTAATAACCTGTAAAGTCAATTTCAAAAAATCATATTTTACTTAATTCTGATCGGAATTGTCTCGTTCTTGTACTCAAATTGAAGCCCCGAATGTCTAGTTTCTGAAAAAAATTAACCTCATTCACGGATTCAAAAATAGTCTAAGAGATATTAACGAAATGTTGAGCAAAGGTCATTTGTTAGAAAACAATTTCAGCACAATTAGCATTAATAGATCCCAAATTAGTTTCCAATTAACATTAATAGGCTCCAATCACTCCCATTTCAGACTTAATTAGTTCCAAATTTACCCTAATTAAAAGATAATTGTACAAATTACTCATTGAATAATTAATATTTAACTATCTAATTAATTAAGTGTGTGCAACCTTACCATAAAATATAGTCCTAACCAATCAAATTATAACATATCATTGATATCAAATTGATTATACTTATAATCAATTGAAATCAATTTTTCATAATCACATATAGTCGGACTCAGCTTGTGATAGTGCATCTCAGCTATTAAAACTTGATTTGATGATAACTTTCAATTCGGTAGTCCGATTAGGACTTATGACCAGTCGATTTGATCGTTACAACATCAAGATAATTTTGGTGAAATGAAATTAAGAATCTAATGACCAAAATCAAGATGCATATTTCCAAGGCAAAATAACTTTTTTACCTTCCAATTGAGGTTAAATGCGGGTTGTAAAATGAGGTGTCAACAATTTATATATATATATATATATATATTACCTTCCAATTAAGGTTAAATGCAGGTTGCAAAATGAGGTGTCAACAATTTATTTATATATATATATATATAGATATTTATATATATATCATATACTATATAATAAAAGTTAGGCTTAGAAGCCGTGGTTACGCCAAGTGGCTTCACCAAATTACAGAAAAATTTTTAGAATTTTTAAAAAATAGATATAATTTTTTTAGTCTTATCTTCTTCTCCTATAATTTCTAAGGTGATAAAAATATTAATTTGATTACAATCCAAATTTTAATCCTTTTATTATTAATTTATTTTTTACTATTTTTTTTCCTCTTCACACACGGTTACTTTTTTTTTTCTTTGGATTTCCTCTTCACATTCCACTTATTTTTTAGATTTAGATTTTAGCTTCACAATTCCACAAATTTATAGATAAAAACAACTTTCTTATCTGTTCTTATCAACTATTGCTTTATCACTAATTTTTAGATTAAAAAAAAAATTAATATACATGCTAATGCTATCTCACCAAATTTTAAAGTTAAAAAATTAAAAAGAAAAAAACCAACGTGCATAGTTAGGAAGAGTTAAACATGTGTATGAGTTGGAGAGTTATAACTCATATCTATTTGATTATGGAGATAAAACCAATCTTTATTGTGATTTTTTACTCTTCACACAAGGTTACTTTTTTTTTTTCTTTTCCTTTTTACATGAATTGAAGGAGTTACGTACATATTGGAATATACATACACATCCAAGTCTACTTGGTAACCCTATAAAGTCATTTATTTATATAAAAAAATAAATTTATTACTCGATTTTTTGTTTTTCTGATAACTTAAGTCTTTTTCCTATAGAGACAGGCCAATTAGAGAGAACCATTCACGGCTAGGCCCCTCTAAAATTATCAAGTTTGGATTATGGGTGTCATTTATGCGAATTGAAGAATATTATGATTATTATTATTTGAGATTATCTATTAGATAAAATTATTATGTTTTTTTTTTTTTTTTGAGATTATCTATTAGATGAAGACTGTTGAATCCTAATTAAGTTAGGATTTCTAATATATAGAGAGAATTTTTTTAGTGTATTCTTATATATTCCTACCACAACTACTTCTTCTTCTTTTTACGCCTTCTTCATTTTATTTATTATTATTATTTTTTTTTTGTTGATAGAAAGTAGAAACACTACTTATTATTCTAATCAATTCTCTCCCCCGTTATCAATAATTCTCATTCTCTCATAATTTCTATGTTGATTTGAAATCTAACTCTCTTTTTGTTTTGTTTTGTTTTTTCTTATTACTTAGGCAATTTGATGTTTGTGAAATCCATAGTAGAATGCTTTATCAAACCTACCATCCACACTATTGCAAGTATGTATTTCTCTCTTTTTTTTTTCTTTTTTTTTTTTTTCTTTTTTTAAGGTTTTGCTTATGAGTCATAAAGGCAATTTTAAATCCATGAAATCAATTATATATATAAACCATTATGAATACTGACACTTTATCTATTTATTATTTAAGAATTATCAAATTTTGTATTCTATCCTACAAGGGTTTGTATTTCTGTTATGTTTAATTTACATATACATTTCTATTAAATTGTTTAATTTACGTATACTTTTCTATTAAGTTGTACATCGCATGAGCATAACACTAATATATATATATATATATATATATATATAAAATCAAAGTCTTTGACTTTTAGTTGACCTCTCCAAAATTTTCCACATCACCATTTTTTATTTATATTTTTTAATTTGATTTAATTCTTTTGATTTTATAACACCAAATTGTAGAAAATTTATTAAATTTTTAAAAAATTAAATTAAATTTGGTTGGTTGGTGCCATACAACCACTATACTTAAAGGAGACCTAAATTATCACTTAATTAGAGAATTTTTAGATAATCCTAACAAACTATATAATTACTCCATTAATATAAATCTATCCAAAAAACAGAATATATCTCCATTAAAAAATAAATTTTATCATATTATCTTATATCTACCAATCACATTTTCTTTGACTTCTTTTGCATCTATCCCCAAATAGGCATATCTATAAGTTAAAAACAAATCATATACTATATAACAAAATTTGGGCTTAGAAACCGTGGTTGTGTCAAGTGTCTTCACCGTATTGTAGAAATTTTTTAAAATTTTTAGATTTTAAAATATATATAATTAATTTTCCCTCTCCTATAATTTCTAAGTTGATAAAAAATTTCTTTTAAAAAAATTTTAAACTTAAGGGAAACCTAAATTATCACTAGGAAATTTTTATATAAAAACAAAAAATTATTATATTTATCTTGATTGGTTGTATTTTTAATAAAAGGTAGAAAATTTATTGCTAAAATTATATATATTACAAAGGGGTATGATAAGCTTAGAACTGCTAGCTAATAGAATTTAGTAATACCATGGCATTATAAACAAATCTATCCCAAAAAACCGTATATATCCCCCAAAAAAAAAGTTTTTTTTAATGAAAAAAAAAATTGTTTTTGGTGAAGAAAAGAAGTTGACTAGCAGAGAAAAACTTCAATAGATATAATATGGTGATATATTAGCATAGTATCTAGGCATTTGATGAATAATCCTTGTGGGGCCAAGGAACTTAGCAACCCCGGCCCACTCTATATTGGGCCCAAGGCTCGCGCCAAGGAGGGAAAAATGCCCGAGGACGCATGAAGAAAGCCCAAACGTTCTAGAGACGATGCCGAGAACGATCTCGGCACTCCAGACCCCAGAAGGAAAGGACGGCACGCCATCAAAGGCATCTTCCCAGAGCGCCCCCAGAAGAAAGGACGAGCACAGAAGGACACACACGAGGGTATGGTGTGAGAGCAATTCAAGGAGAAGCTATCACCTCCACATTGAATGCACCTAATTAACGTTCTGGTTGCATTAATGAGGAAAGGACCCCTGAACAGTGCGGCTTTGGTTGCTGCAACTTACAGAGGGTTTAGGAAAGTGGCTGATGGGACGAGCACTCGAGTGATGACCTACACAATAAACAAGTGGAGGATCAAGATCGACTGGAAAGAAATATATAATGTGAGAGACCCTTCAAGAATGGGGATCATGAAAAAGAGAGTAGGAGGAGAGAAAAAGGAGAAAGCAGCGTCAATCTGCATGGTCTTGAAAACCATTGTAACCTAGTACTAAAAGTAAAAGAAGAAGAGCACTAAGTTCCTCGGACGAAACGCCCAAGGACAAAATTTCATACTTTAATCCATTTCCTTATTACCCAACTCGCATCTAACCGTGTCCAGTGATTGTGGTTCAGACTATGACCTAGTTCTTAAACTCACTCTCTAAAAATTCATTGTATTGGGCCAGTTGGGCTTGAGACTTTTTGTCCAATAGAAGGAGCGCTCAAACCCACCCCCTACAATTGGCGCCGTCTGTGGGAAGAACTTATGTGTTAGTAAGGACAACGATCTGGCATGGTAGGATCAGGCCCTCATCAAGCAGGCTCCCATCAGCTCGAACCAGCCAAATTCCAACAACAGCGTAACTTCCCTAACCCCGAACGTGACCGAAATGAAGAGAATGGAAGGTTTCGAGAGGGAAGCGTAAACACCACTCAAACCAGCAGGAGCCACTCTCGCATGGGCAGCCACGTGCTTCAGAGACAAAATAACAACCGAGCCTCGCAACAGGAAGAAGTCAAGAGCCACATGTCTCAGAAACAGAACGATAAGTGGGCCATGCATCGAGAAATAAACGATCTAAAGAGAAAACTGCACCATGCATAGCAAAGGCAATCTCGTTCTAGGCTTGACGCGCCCTTCGACAATGAAAGTGACGACGACTATAGACAAAGATCGAGGACTCCCCCAAGTGAGACATTCTCCTATGAAGAAGAACACTACGGGAGACGTAGACACAGAAGCCTATCTCCTAGGGGCTTGGGAAACGATGCTATGAGCAGGGCGTTGGATCAACTCTCCAGGTCACCTTTTACGCATCACATAGAAGGGGCCATACTTTCTCGGCGGTTCCAACAGCCAACCTTCACCTTTTACAACGGTAAAACAAACCCCATAAAGCATGTGAACCAGTTCAACCAAAGGATGGCTGTCCATTCCAAGAACGAAGCGCTGATGTGCAGGGTTTTCCCGTCCAGCTAGGAACCGGTGGCGATGAGGTGGTTTAATGGTCTAAAGACGAACTCCATAGATTCGTACAGGCAGCTGACCCAAGCTTTCAGCTCCCGCTTCGTTACGAACTGCAGAGCTCCTCGGCCCTTGAGCACTATGTTGTCATTATCCATACATGACGGAGAAACTTTAAAGGCCTACTCGGACAGATACTGGGAGACATATAACGAGATGGAAGATAATTTCGACGATGTCACCATCATCACTTTCAAAAATAGTCTCCCAGCTGATCATGGTCTAAGGAAGTCTCTAACTGGCAAACTCGCCACCAGCATGCGCCAATTGATGGATCAGATCGACAAGTTAGTGAAGGAAGACCACTTGCAGGGAAGAGGAAAAGAGAAGGTTATCCTTTAAGAGAGGAGGGGTTTTAGGTCGGATCGGTATAACAACAATCGTCCGAGGAGGGACTTCGTAGGGCCACCTGGAACAACCAACACGCAGACTGTCAACGCTGTATTCTGAGAGCCAGTACATCGGGTTTTAGAGAAGATCAAGAACGAGCCATACTTTAGGTGGCCGAATAAGATGGCAGGGGAACCCTCAAGGTGCGATCAGAACTTTTATTGCCAGTACCACCAAGACCATGGCCATACCACGGAGAACTACAAGAATCTCAGGAACCACCTGGACTAGCTAGTTTAGGAAGGAAAAGCTGAAGCATCTTCTGCATCATTCTAGTGGTCATCAAGGCCATCGAGAAGCCAGGAGGGATGCTGCCCTGAGGCCACTCGCAGGAATGATCAACGTAATCGTGGTCGTGCCAGGGAGAACAAGCATGCGCCCTGCACGAGTGTTATCAATGGCTCAACTACCTACCGAGGAGTCCTAACCAGGGCCGAAGAAGGCCAGAATGAACTTTCGTCTCGTTTTAGGTTTTTCAGAGGAAGACATGATCGGGACCATTCAGCCCCACGATGATGCGCTGCTAATCACCCTTAGAATCAGGGACTACGATGTGAAAAGAGTGATGGTAGATGGCGGCAGCGCGGTCAAGGTTATGTACCCCGACCTCTACAAGGGGCTGGGGTTAAAACCAGAGGATTTGATGCCCTACAACTCCCCTCTGATGAGCTTTGATGGGAAGCTTGTCATCCCAATGGGCATGATTAGGCTGCCTATTTAGACCGACCCAGAGATAGTGGAGGTGAACTTCATCGTGGTGGACACCTACTCCCTTTATACGGCCATCGTTGGTAGGCCTTGGCTCCACACCTTAGGAGCTATTGCTTCCTCGTTGCACTAGAAGGTGAAATTCCTGTCGGGGAACCAAGTTTTTGAAATCCGCGGTTGCCAACCCACGGCGAGGTAGTGCGTAGTAGCGGCCGTCTCACATCGGCTCGACGCCGAGTCCTCGGCCTCCGTTGAGAAGAACTTATAGCAACTACAGACCCTGGTTTCGCCCCTTGACAATCCTGCCGAGGAGACGAAATGCGAAAATCTGGAAGAGGTGGTTATTGGCGGCAACCCGGAGAAATTCTTCCTAGTAGGGGCTCAGTTGCCTCTTCAGGAGAAAGAGGAGCTGATTAAGTTCCTTAAAAGAAATATTGATGTGTTTACATGGGATGCCTACGATGCCCCCGGAATCGACCTAGCCTTCATCTGCCATCACCTCAATGTCAATCCAGCCATCACTCTCAAGAAGCAACCACCCTGTCGCCCGTCAAAAGAGCATGCCGATGCGATTAGGGACGACGTGGCGAAGCTTAAGCGTGCTGGGGCTATTAAAGAAGTCTTCTACCCCGAATGGTTGGCCAACACTATGGTGGTCAAGAAGAAAAGTGGGAAATGGCGAGTTGGCGTGGTCTTCACAGACCTAAATAAGGCGTGCCCTAAGGACCCGTTCCCAATGCCTCGGATGGATCAGTTGGTGGACGCGACAGCAGGCCATCCTCAGATGAGCTTCTTAGATGCCTTTCAAGGCTACCATCAAATACCACTAGCGCGGGAAGATCAGGAGAAAACAGCCTTCATGACACTAACTAGGAATTACCACTATAAGGTAATGTCGTTCGATTTGAAGAATGCGGGATCCACTTATCAAAGGATGATGATAAGAATGTTTGAACCACAGTTGGGCAAGAACATCGAAATCTACGTCGATGACATGGTGGTGAAGAGTAAAGTGGTGCCCGAGCACTTAAGGGACCTCGGCAGCACCTTTGGCATCTTGAGGAAATATAAGCTGCGCCTGAATGCTTCCAAATGCTTAGTTGGCATGGGGTCAGGCAAGTTCTTAGGCTACATGATTACCCATAGGGGAATCGAGGTTAACTCCGACCAGATCAAGGCCATAAACGACCTGAAACCGTCGCAAAACGTGAAGGAGGTCCAAAAGCTTACTGGGATAATCGTAGCCCTCAATCGATTCATTTCCAGGTCGGCGGATAGATGTAGGCCATTCTATCTCTTGATCAACAAGTGGAAAGGGTTTGAGTGGTCCGAGGATTGTGTTGTGGCCTTCCAATAACTCAAGGATTACCTATCCCGGCCACCTATCATGTCCAGTCCTGAGACCGATGAAGTTCTGTACGCATACATTGCTGTAGCCCCCCATGCCGTGAGTTTGGTGCTAATACGGGATGACAACGACATCCAAAAGCTGGTCTATTACGTGAGTAAGTCGCTGTATGAAGCCGAGGTCAGATACCTACCCCTGGAGAAAGCCATACTGGCTATGGTCCACGCTACGCAAAAGCTCCCCCATTATTTCCAAACCCACACAGTGATTGTTTTAACCCAACTACCCTTGAAGTCTATACTGCGAACCGCCAATTACACTGGAAGGATTGTCATATGGAGCATAATCCTAGGAGCTTTTGACATTAAATACATGCCTCAGACCTCTATAAAGGGCCAGGTCCCAGTTGACTTAGTAGCCGAATTCGCTGAACCCCCAATAGAAATAGTGGCAGAGGAGCAGAACATGGATGGAAAATCGGTTGGGGTGATCTCTACACCAGGACCCCCATGTTGGAAGGTGTACGTTGATGGCGCAGCAAATCAAAGGGGATCTAGAGTAGGGCTAGTCCTAATATCTCCCGAGGAAGCCATCATAGAGAAGTCCCTAAGACTTGGGTTCTCAGCCACAAACAACGAAGCCGAGTATGAGGCCCTACTACAAGGAATCGCCATGGTACAGAAAATGGGAGGAAAAGCAGTAGAGATGTTCTCGGACTCGAGGCTGGTAATGGGCCAGGTAAAGGGGGAATTAGAGGCCAGAGATGCAAGGATGCAAGAGTATTTAAGCCAGGTCAAACGCTTATAGCCAGGCTTCGACTTTTTCAGCTTGTCCCATGTCCCTAGAAGTGGAAACACTCATGCAGATTCGCTGGCCACGCTTGCCACCTCTTCAGCAAGGGATCTGCCTCGAATTATTCTCGTTAAGCACCTGGACAGAGCAAATGAAGTAATCAAAGGCATGGTCCATGTTCATGAGGTCAGAGTGGGCCCTAGATGGATGGACCCCATTATGAGGTTCCTCAAAGATGACATCTTGCCTGAGAAAAAGTCGGAGGCGGAGAAAATACGAAGAAAAGATCCTCGGTTCTGGTTGTCCGAGGACCATAAATTGTACAAACGCTCATATTCCGGGTCATATTTACTTTGTATCCACCCTGAGGCATCAGAACTACTGCTTGAAGAGCTGCACGAAAGGATCTGCGGAAGTCACATAAGAGGAAGATCTCTGTCGCACCGAGCCATTACCTAGGGATATTGGTGGCCAGGGATGCAGAAGGAAGCCCTGAAGTATGTAAAAAAGTGTGACTAGTGCCAAAGGTTCGCCCCGAATATTCATCAGCCAGGCGGGGCCCTCAACCCTCTGTCCAGTCCATGGCCATTCGCCCAGTGGGGCCTAGATATTGTAAGACCTTTCCCAAAGGCAGCAGGAAATAAGAAATATCTACTGGTCGACACAGACTACTTCACCAAATGGGTCGAAGCTGAGCCTTTGGCCAACATCAGGGACGTGGATGCTAAGAAATTCATCTGGAAAAACATTGTTACACGATTCGGGGTCCCTCGCACCCTCATTTCTGATAATGGACTCCAGTTTGACAGCAAGGCCTTCAGAAGATACTGCTGCGAGTTGGGGATCACTAACAGGTACTCAACTCCAACCTATCCTCAAGGAAACGGGCAAGCCGAGGCTATCAACAAGGTCATAGTTAGCGGGCTAAAGAAGAGACTGGATGACGCCAAGGGAAGATGGGTGGAAGAGCTGTTGCACATCCTATGGACCTATCAGACTACAGCACGATGGTCAACAAGGGAGACACCTTTTGCCATGACCTATGGGGCCGAGGCTGTTATCCCTTTAGAGGCAAACTTCCCAGCACTGAGGACGAGCTCATTCACCTCGGACAATAATGACGAACTACTGGGGAAGAACCTAGATTTGAACGACAAATGAAGAGAGAAGGCAATGGTCCAGTTGGCCTATTACCATCAGAAGCTCAAACAGGGATATGATGCCAACGTGAAGCTTAGACCATTAGCACCAGGGGACTTAGTGTTGAGAAAAGTTGTGAGTGCTGCTAAAAACCCATCATGGGGAAAGCTTGGACCCAACTGGGAAGGCCCATACCGAATTACTTCAGTGGCGGGAATAAGAGCATACTACCTAGAAGACTTAGATGAAAAAGCTATACCTCGTCCATGAAATGTAAATAACCTAAGAAGGTATTATTATTAATAAAAGCGTTTATCTAGTTCAAATTTTAAAGTCCATCTTGATTACACGTCTCGCATTCTGGCAACAACCTAAGTGCTAGACAGAATTAAGGTCTTGCATGGTTCTCGGACTCAAACCTAAGGGGAAACTAGTCACTCCAAGAAAACCTAAGTGCTAGACAGAACCAAGGTCTTGCATGGTCCTCGGATTCAAACCTATGGGGAAACTAGTCACTCCAAGAAAACCTAAGTGCTAGACAGAACCAAGGTCTTGCATGGTCCTCGGACTCAAACCTATGGGGAAACTAGTCACTCCAAGAAAATCTAAGTACTAGACATAACCAAGGTCTTGCATGGTCCTTGGACTCAAATCTATGGGGAAACTAGTCATTCCAAGAAAATCTAAGTGCTAGACAGAACCAAGGTCTTGCATGGTCCTCAGACTCAAACCTATGAAAAAATTAGCTACTTCAAGATTTGTAAAAAGCTGTGGATACGACCTAAGTGCACACTTGGCACCTCGGATTATACACTTAGCCCCCCAGAAATATGGGTAGACGCAAACCAAGCGTCCCTTTGGTGCCAGTAAGTTAGCATTTAAGGATTTAACTTCAAATATATTATGTGCACAACCATTCACCCCCGTTAGGATAATTAATTCACAAACCACGAGATTTGCAGTAATAGTAATATCAGTAATGGCAATAAACGCATGATTCAAAAAAGAAAGGAAGAAAGGAATTTCATACATATAGTCGAAAAATTCGGTTACAAATAAATTCCAAGGTTCTTAAAACAGAAGCAAACCAACTAAAAACTAAACTAAAAAAAAAAAAAAAATCAATACAACAGTTGGCCGGGACCCTTACTTCTTCAACTTTATTTTGGTCCCTTCCTTGAGAAGCTGAACAGGATTGGCCTCGGGACCCTGGGAGACATCCCCTTCCTTGGGAAATTGAGCAGGATTGACCTCGAAGCCCTGAGTGACATCGGTCGGGGAAATGGACTGAAGGGGCTAAACCAAGAAAGGTGGCTACTCGACGTGAGAGTCCTGAGCGCTGACTATAGATCCGGCAGCCTCCTAGGGTACTTCAGGGTTAGAACTCCCACTTGTTTCTGTCACCTTAAGAAGCTCACCCCCCTTAGTTGGGTGGGGGACACGGTCAGGGCAGCCTCAGCCTCCCCTAGAGCACTCACCGTCTCGGAGTTAGTCTCACGGATTGCCGGAGGATAGCACACCTTCTCCGCCTTCCACAGATCAGATGAAGCCTCCACCCCAGCTTGTTTGAGGGCTTCATTCCAGACCTGGGAGCAGTAAAGCCGGCATACCCCAGGGATTTGAGCCTTAAAGATGGCCTAGGTATCAGCCACCCTCGCGTCATAGGCCTCTTCCTCGGCTTTGTCCTTGGAGGTCTCAGCCTCTGTCTTGGCAAATTCAGCCTCCGTTTTAGCCCTTAAAGCTTCATCCCTAGCCCATTCTGCAACATTTTTGGCCTCCTCCGCCTCAACCAGCTTCTTTTTAAGATCAACAATCTGCTCCTTAGCGATTCTCAGCTGATCTTCGGTTTCAAGCAGGCGCTTTGTCTGGGTCTTGGCTTGTTTTTGGGCACTAGACAGGCCTGCTTCAACACTGTCCCTAGCCTTGGTCATCTCCTTCAAATCCTCCCTAGCCTTAGTGAGGTCAGCCTAGGAGTTCTTGAGGGTCCGAGCAGCGTCCAGGCACTTATTACGTTCGGTTTCCAAGGACCTGCTCTACTCCTTAGCCTCATCCTCTAGCCTATAAGTGGCCTGGACGGCCTGCCAATTGGAACAAGCACACTGTGAATGGGAAATTAAGGAGCAAAAATTGACAGAATCACAAGTATCAGAAGCTTTACCATGGCTAAGTACCTTTTCATGCTGAGGAAGACCTCCTACCTCCTCGTATTCTTCAACTCTTTCATGTCGGTGGGGAGAAGCAGGGTCCTCTCCAACGCGTCAGCCAAATACGCGCCTTTGCCGCCTCGAAAGTCCCTCAGAGAGGCATTTTCCATTAATGGCTCCCCGTGAAGTATTGGGGTAGGAAGCCAGGCCTCGGACGTAGATTGAGTATCGACCTCTTTACCCTAGCCCTGATGCCCAATCTTTAGTTGCTTTTGAGGCCGAGGGGCTTCACCCTCCTCTTGAGATGTGCGAGACTTCCCTCCATCCATTGGCTCCTTGCCCTTGGAATTCCTCTTCCTCTTTGGGTCGATGGGCTCAGGCCGAAGAGGTAGAGTCGATTAGGTAGAGGCAGGAAGTTTGGATCGAGGAGAGGGTGGCTGTGATCGAGAAGGGGAAGACCTGGTCCGAACAGGCTAAGGCTGTGGAGGAGGAGGAGGAGGAGGGTTGGATTGTGACTTCCCTGGCGCGTCCTTCCCTGGCTGGCCCTCAATCAGATCGAGTAGGCTTGCCTGGGGCTTCCTTTTAAAACCCATCTCCACCTGAGAAGATGTCCTTATTGACAAGAGATCCACTTCGGATAGGCCGGGGTCGCCCAAATCACCAGAAGGATCCTCGGACGGACTGGCTAGGTTAGTGGAGACCTATAAAGCTAGGTTAGTGGCAAAAGGGTATAATCAATAGGCTGGAATTGATTATGAGGAAACTTTTTCGCCAGTAGCCATGCTAAAGTCCATAAGGATTCTATTGTCAATTGCTACACATTATGATTATGAGATATGACAAATGGATGTTAAAACAGCTTTCTTGACTGGACACATTTAAGAAGAAATTTTTATAGACCAGCCAGAAGGTTTCATATCTCATGGTCAAGAATCAAAAGTGTGCAAGTTGACGAGATCTATATACGGCCTAAAGCAAGCATCACGCAGTTGGAACATCTGTTTTGATGAGGCAATCAAATCGTTTGGTTTCTCAAAAAATATGGATGAACCCTGTGTTTACAAAAAGGTTAGTGGGAGCACTATTACATTTTTAGTTCTTTATGTAGATGACATACTACTCATTGGCAATGATGTAGGAGCAATGTCATCTATAAAAATATGGTTATCTAGTCACTTTGCAATGAAAGATCTTGGTGAAGCGTTCTATATACTTGGAATCAAATTGTTTAAAGACCGAAAGAAAGGGTTATTGGGACTTTCACAAGTCAATTATATTGACAAATATTGGCTAGGTTTAGCATGCAAGATTCCAAGAAAAGGTTTTCACCTTTTAGACATGGAGTTCATCTCTCTAATCAAATGTGTCCTAAAACACAAGAAGAGAGAGAGAAAATGAGAAATTGTCCTTATGCTTCGGCTGTAGGAAGTCTCATGTACGCAATGCTTTGCACTAAGCCAGACATTTGTTATGCAATGAGCATTGTGAGTAGATATCAATCCAATCCAGGTTCTGAGCATTGGACAGCAGTAAAACATATCCTCAAATATTTAAATAGGACCAAACATTATTTCTTGGTGTTTGGTGGTGAGGATTTAACTGTCCAAGGGTATACAGATTTTGATTTTCAATTTGATATTGATGATAGAAAATCAATTTCTAGATTTGTGTTCACTCTTGGCAAAGGAGCAATAAGTTGGAGAAGTTGCAAGCAAGATACTACTGCAGACTCTACTACAGAAGCAGAATATATAGCTGCAAGTGAAGCTGCAAAAGAAGTTGTGTGGATTCGCAAGTTCATTCAACAACTTGAAGTTGTTCCTTTTATTGAGTCACCCATTACTATCTATTGTGACAATAGTGGGGCTATTGCAAATGCAGTAGAACCAAGGGCTCATCAAAGGACAAAACATATTGCACATAAATATCACTTGATACGTGATATTATACAAAGAGGTGATGTAGCAATAACAAAGATTGCCTCTACTAATAATGTTGCAGATCCACTCATAAAGGCATTGTCTCAAAAGGTGTTTGAGAAACATTTGGAAGTAATGGGTATTAAATACATGTATGATTGGTTTTGAGTGCAAGTGGGAGATTGTTAGAATTATGTGCCCTCAAAAACAATACTATGCTTTTTTAGTTAATGATAAAATTTTATTTTCACATTCATAACTTTTATAAGTATATTTCATTGTTTAAATGTGGCATGTGATGTCACCTCTGCAGGAAAAATCATATTAATGGTTAAAGAACCAAAGCAAGATGTGGATATTAATTGAATATTACCACTGAAGCCTACACTTGTTGTGTTGTTATATGATAGGATGATTTACTCCATCATTGAAGTAGTGACTTTAAGCAAACAAGTGGGTGTAATGTAACAAGTACATACACTGAATTGGATCCGATCAAGGACACCTTATGGAGTGATCATTGTTAATTAAAAGGTTGTTCTATCACAATTTTTTCTATTGTCCTCAAACATGAGGGGTTTGTGTATATTTATTTATTATGCACATAACTTTGACAATGTCAACTGGTGATGCCAATTTTAAAGGCTATATACAGACACGTTGGGTTATGTGTGTAATGAGTAAAATATATAAATGCTCAACAATGAATCCACCAGTCTTTAAAGAAGATAGTATATTCAGTTGATTTTCATATTGAAGTTGGACTCAAAACAAAACCAGCCGGTGACATTTTTCAAAAATGTTTTTCACATATAATATTGAATATATGAGTTTTTTTAAAGATATTTTAGAGTTCAATAAAAATTATGAAATCAAGAAATTAAGGGTCACATAAGCTAGGGACATGACAATGATATTTATCCAGTCCTAGTGGCTTGTGAGAATATAGTATGGTGGAAGGACATAGATATAAAATTGTATGAAATGAGACCTCATATGTAATTCTCTAATCTTCAGGGGTCAATTGCAATGTGTTGATGGACATTATTGTAATATGTAGAAGTTCAGATATTTTCTAGATATGGTTGAGAAAATTAAGAAATAATTTTGGAAAGAGTTTCAAGATAAGTCAATAACGTTTAAAAAGTTATTGATAAAATCCTACGGCTGAAGATTAGGATCCCTAAGGATCCCACGTGCAATCTCTCTCTAGGGTTTTAGAAGTCTACTATAAAATAAGATTTTATAATATCATATTCAATGGTTGGCTATCAGAACTACTGTGTGATACTGCAGTCTTCTGAAAACTCAAAAGAAATAGAGAGAGAGACGTGAATACCTTGGGAGGCAACACGCTTGGGTTGCTAAGAGAGGTACGCAATTTTGTTCTATTTAGAATCCATGGTTGTGTGGTACAACGATTTTTAAATGAAAATATGATTTTTGTTTTATATTGCTTCCAAAAAAGTTTTTCACTTGTGAGCAACACTGACTTGGTTGTCCACCTTGTTTACAACAACCGCCACCTTGAGAATAGTCTCCAAATCCTCCTTGTTGGTCAGATAGAAGTGCCGTTGAAAGGTGTGCGGATTTGCAAAAAGAAGACATGTTCATATCAGTAACCGAACCGTGCAAATCATGATGGTAAAAAAGATCATCCCTCTCCTACTTTAGATACCCCACCTGGCTCCTCCACCGTGGGGCAAGGAAGGCCATCGTGCCACTCCCCAGACACAATGAGAAAGTCCTTGTTTAACCCTTTGTTGGACTCGGGGAGGCACTGAATAAGCCAAACCTTATCGCCCCTCGTCTTCATATAGTAGGACTTGCCCTTCAGGAGTTGGAGGTTGTAGCACCAGTTTACGTCGTGGTGGGTTAACCTTAGCCCCATTTTCTCGTTTAAGGCATCCACAGAACCCAAGATCCTAAACACATTAGCAGCACACTAAGTGGGGGCTAATCGGAAGTGCCTAAGATAATCTCTCATTACTGGCCCCATGGGGATTCTCACGCCCCCTTCTATAAAGGCGAGTATAGGGATCACCACCTCGCCCGTTTTTCTCCTAAAGTGCCATTCCCTTTCCTCATAGTACCTCAGACCCACATTGGGAGGTATCCTATAATCGGCGATGAATTTTTCCATCGCCTCTTCGGTCTTAACCAACTTTTTTAATTTACCCATCTCTAAGAACCGCTAAAGAAACTCAGGGGATGGCAAAAGAAGGAGAGGAACAAGAGAAATATAAACTTAGAAGAGAGAAAACGCAAGTTGGAGAGAGGAGAAAACTTACAAAAATGAGGAAAAACTCCTTGGACTGGCTTTTTATGCTGGAAAGAGACTTGAGTTTGGCTGGAAGTTTGACTGAACTCAGGATATGTGCGCAAGAACCCTTAAGTGCAAAGATAAAAAGATAAGTCTGTTCAAATGGGTATTTATACCTCCCATTAAAAATAACCGTATGGGTTTTCCCGCCCATAAAGGTGAGGAAATCTCCACCGTTAGATCTCCATCTCACCGTTGAACGCAGGGGGGCACAGAGCCGCCCACATTTAATGAAGACACGCTTCATATACCAAGGTACCAGGAATGTGTCTCGGGCAGATGAAAAGGCTCTGGCATTTATGGAGGACAAGACTTAACAAGCCATGACAGAGGCCCGATGTCATCAAAACCCTCCTTTCCGTCCGAGGAGCCGAACAGTAGGTTTTGAGGAGCTATTGTAGGGCCAAGGAACTTAGCAACCCCGACCCACTCAGTACTAGGCCCAAGGCCCGCGCCGAGGAGGGAAAAATGCTCGAGGATGCATGAAGAAAGCCCAAACATTCTAGAGATGATGCCAAGGACGATCTTGTCCTCGGTACTCCAGACCCCAGAAGGAAAGGACGGCACGCCATCAAAGGCATTTTCCCAGAGCACCCCCAGAAGAAAGGACGAGCATAGAAGGACACACACAAGGGTATGGTGTGAGAGCAATTCAAGGAGAAGCTGTCACCTTCACATTGAATGCACCCAACTAACGTTCTGGTCGCATTAATGAGGAAAGGACCCCTGAACAGTGCGGCCTTGGTTGCTGTAATTCACAAAGGGTTTGGGAAAGTGGCTGATAGGATGAGCACTCGAGTGATGAGCTGCACGATAAACAAGTGGAGGGTCAAGATCGACTGGAAAGAAGTATATAATGCGAGAGACCCTCCAAGAATGGGGATCGCGAAAAAGAGAGTAGGAGGAGAGAAAAAGGAGAAAGCGGCGTCAATCTGCATGGTCTTGAAAACCATTGTAACCTAGTATTGAAAGTAGAAGAAGAAGAGTATTAAGTTCCTCGGATGAAATGCCCGAGGACAAAATTTCATACTTTAATCCTTTTCCTTATTGCCCAGCCCGCATCTAACCGTGTCCAGTGATTGTGGTTCAGACTAGGACCTAGTTCTTAAACTCATTCTCTAAAAATTCATTGTATTAGGCCAGTTGGGCTTGAGACCTTTCGTCCAATAGAAGGAGCGTTCAAACTCACCCCCTACAATCCTAATAAACCGTATATAATGTAAATCTATCTAAAAATCCGTGTATATATATATCCCCCAAAGAAAAAGGCATTGTTGGCAATTATAAAAAGATTTATATATATAATAGCCAAATCTAAGTTAACATAGACTTCAAGAAGCTTATTTGATTTTTACTTGGACTCATTTTAGGTGGAGTTTGTATATATATACATGGTTAGTTGGTGTATTTTTTTCATTCTTCAACCTATTGTATAGTTTTTTGGTTTAATCTTCAATTTTCCTACCTCCAATCATATAGGTATGTATTTATTTACTCTAATTTTTTATTATAATCAAATTGAATTTGTATTTGTTGCCTTTTGTTTAAGTTAATTTCCTTAAGTTTGATCTAATTTATATGTTTAAGGTTTGATCCAATTTAATTATTTTGTTGTCCAATATTTAATTATATCTTAAATTTGTTCAATCTTCATTGAATCAATTTGAAGAATAAGGGTAAGAGTTTCATATCAAAATTTTTTATTGAATTGTTCTTATAAACACGTTTTACTTTTACTTGCCCATGAGATCATTTATTCGTATCAATTTCTTTATAGATTTCTTCATTATCATATAGGTATGTATTTATAAACATGCTTGTGCCATGTATGTTGTCCAATGTGTAAATCTCAAATTGTGATGAATGAAAAATTATGAAATTAATAAATAAAAAAAAGTCTCATCATATATGCGAAGTGTGTGTGATGATACTAGTTAACATTACAAAGTTCACACAAAATTGAAAGACATGGATTTATTCAAAAGCAAGCAAGTTGGTAGATTCTAAATGTTGATTTCAATTTTTTTTTTTTTAATAATTCCAATTAATAACTAAAAAATTTAATTATGTCAATTTCTTTTTAAAAAAAAAAAGAAAAAGAAAAAAAGATGGTTGACAATCATAAAGTTTCATAGTGTCTGTGGGGGGTAAAAGACTAGTAAGCCTACGTCGATGCCTACCTTGGGCCAAGGGCTCAGTCCAAGGAAAAGCCCCTTCTCAGCCATGGGGAGAATCCTCCTCAGCATGGGTGTGGTCGAGGATAAAGGAGGCAACCTGCCACTGGTAGTGACACTCCATATCGTCCCACGGAGCAGGAAAAGTACTAAAGACAGAAAAAGACAACGGAGAAAATGGAAGTGCCTAAGGGAAAGGTTGCCATTATTGCATTCAGTGCCTTGTGTCTGACACAGCCATACTTCTCTGTCCTTACAACTACTCCCAATAACTGGAAGAAAGGGGATAAGTACCTGCCCTAGGGACCCCATTCAGGAGAAAGGAAACTATTATAAAAAGGGAGTAAAGAGAGACAGAAGGGCGGGGTTAAGACCCCCCCCCCCCAAACACACTAGAGGCACCAGAAAAAACTCCTCGGATCGTACCGAGGACCAATTCTCTCTGATAAACTCGGTCCATGAAGAACACCGTGATGATCGTTGTCCATACACTAAAGCCTAGCTTTTTGGCCCACTCTTTACAAATTCATTATATCGGGCTCACTGGTCTAAGATCCCATGCATCTTGGGCTTGGCCAGAAAATCGTGACCCTACAATGGGCGCCGCCTATGGGGAGAGCTTGTGCGTTAGCAAGCGTAATGGCTAATCACGGTGAGATCAAGCTCTTGCTAGTAGGAGTCCATCCGGAAGACCATTGTGGCGGTGGTACAAGCTACACGAAAGCTTCCCCATTATTTCCTAAAACACACCGTAATTGTCGTAACTCAGCTTCCACTCAGGTCCACACTTTGAAGCGTTGATTACACGGGAAGGGTTGCTAAGCGAAACGTAGTCCTAGGGGCTTCTGATGTCAGATGTGTGCCCCACGCACTTGACAAGGGGCTAATTCTCGTGGGCCTAGTAGTCCAGTCCGCTGAGTCCCCTCCGGAGAAAGAAGCTAAGAGTCAAACCAAAAGCCTAAGTGCTAGACAGAACCAAGGTCTTGCATGGTCCTCAGACTCAAACCTATGGGGAAACTAGTCACTCCAAAAGCCTAAGTGCTAGACAGAACCAAGTTCTTGCATGGTCCTCAGACTCAAACCTATGGGGAAACTAGTCACTCCAAAAACCTAAGTGCTAGATAGAACCAACGTCTTGCATGGTCCTTAGACTCAAACCTATGGGTAAATTAGTCACTCCAAAAGCCTAAGTGCTAGACAGAACCAAGGTCTTACGTGGTCCTCGGACTCAAACCTATGGGGAAACTAGTCACTCCAAAAGCCTAAGTGCTAGACAGAACCAAGGTCTTGCGTGGTCCTCGGACTCAAACCTATGGGGAAACTAGTCATTCCAAAAGTCTAAGTGCTAAACAGAACCAAGGTCTTGTATGGTCCTTAGACTCAAACCTATGGGGAAACTAGTCACTCCAAAAGCCTAAGTACTAGACAGAACCAAGGTCTTGCATGGTCCTCGGACTCAAACCTATGGGGAAACTAGTCACTCCAAGAGCCTAAGTGCTAGACAGAACCAAAGTCTTGCATGGTCCTCGGACTCAAACCTATGGGGAAACTAGTCACTCCAAGAGCCTAAGTGTTAGACAGAACCAAGGTCTTGCATGGTTCTCGGACTCAAACCTATGGGGAAACTAGTCACTCCAAAAGATAGAACCAAGGTCTTGCATAGTCCTCGAACTTAAATATATACGGAAACTAGTCACTCCAAAAGCCTAAGTGCTAAACAGAACCAAGGTCTTGTGTGGTCCTTGGTCAAACCTACGGGAAACTAGCTACTTCAAGAAAGGCCTAAGTCCTGGGTGGAATGGAGGTCCTGCGTGGTCCTCGGACCTCCGGCTTTATGGAAACTAACACACAATGATACCTTTCTAAGTGTTTAGACTAGGTACAATCATGCCTCGATCCTTGGACCAGACGCCTAAAGCAAGTTAAAACTACGAATATCATCGGAAACATGGAGAAGAACACTCATTGACCCCCTCTGACAGTTTATTTTCGATTACACAACCTCGGATGGTCACCCCGTTCACAGCACAGAACATATGGCTGTTATCCCGGTTAATCTTATATAGTTAACCTACTTAAAGTTGGCATTGTTGTGCTCGCCAATTTCGATAAGTTCAAAATGATAACTCTTTACTGGCAGTGGCATCAGTTCTAAGTACTGTTCGAAAGAAAAGACACCAACACATCCATTCCCAAAATAATTATTGCAAAAAAGAAAGGATACACAGAATGAGATAAAATCATCTTTTTTTAGATAAAGAAGTAGTACAACATACATAAAAGGGCTCAGACAAGCCTATATCAGAAGCTAACTATAAAAAAAAAGGGGGGGCACACGAGAACGATGAATCCTCAATCTAGCTTCAACAGCAATAGCGCAAGTACGGACGGCACCAGTGGTGGAAGAGAAGAATAAGTGAAGGCACCCGATCCATGACCTTGCTCTAGCAGCAACCAAGCAAGTCTGGATGGCACCGGCGGTGGAAGAGAAGAAGAAGCAGGGACGCCAAAATCTCCATACTTGCTCTAGTAGCAATCAAGCAAGTATTGCTCTAGCAGCAATCGAGCAAGTATGGATGGTACAGGAAATAGGAAGCCCAAACCCTCACATGCGTGGCACATGGTGCCAGATGAAAATCCCACCTGCTTCGGATTTTGGCTGAAGGAAGAAGAGACTCCTTTCTTGTCCTATCGAGGGGAAGAAATATCTTTAGCCTTTGTCTCCCTTGCCTTGATTGGGCCATTCTGAATCTCGGAGATACCCAAGGCTCCTGAAGAGGGTTTGGTTCCCTCACCCTCACCCTAAACATGACCATTCCACTCCCTAAACCTTAGTCACACTCATAATGGGGACTTTGGGAACATTTGGAGAGTTAGGAACCTGAAAAGCTCAAGGATCTACAAATCTCAATGGTCTGCAAATAAAGGGGAATGACCTCCCACCGTGTGTCTTATATAGGAGGCAAAACCTGGTGGCAATCAATTCACCCAAATCTCCAAGAAGGAATTACAAGAGAAATAAATCTCGCTTAATTTCCAAAGTAGTCTTCAACCGCTAGATTTATGTCACCTCGTGAAGAGACCCTAATCAAAGCGCGCCTCATGTACCGAAACGATAGGAACGTGGCTTGGATAGACTAAAAGAATGTCTCACAGCCAGGAACGCGCCTTAGGTAAACGAAGAGGCCCTAGAATTTAGTGGAGGGCCTGACTTGGCAAGCCGTGACAGAGGCCCGATGTCACCAAAACCCTCCTTTCCACCTGAGGAGTCGGACAACAGGATTTTGAAAGGCTATTGTGGGGGGTAAAAGACCAGTAAGCCCACGTCGATGCCTACCTTAGGTCAGGGGCTCAGTCTAAGGAAAAGCCCCTCCTCGACCATAGGGAGAATCCTCTTCGGCATGGGTGTGGCCGAGGATAAAGGAGGCAACCCACCACTGGTAGTGACACTCCATATCATCCCACGGAGCAGGAAAAGTACTAAAGACAGAAAATGACAATGGAGAAAATGGAAGTGCTTAAGAGAAAGGCTGCTATTATTGCATTTAGTGCCTTGTGTCTGACACGACCATACTTCTATGTCCTTACAACCACTCCCAACAATTGGAGGAAAGGGCTGATGGGACAAGTACTTGCTCTAGGGACCCTATTCAGGAGGAAGGAAACTATTATAAAAAGGGAGTAAAGAAAGACAAAAGGGCGGGGCTGAGACCCCCCCCCCCAAACACACTAGAGGCACCAGAAAAAGCTCCTCGGATCGTGCCGAAGACCAATTCTCTCTGATAAACTCGGTCTATGAAGAACACCGTGATGACCGTTGTCCATACACTAAAGCCTAGCTTTTTGGCCCACTCTCTACAAATTTATTGTACTGGGCTCATTGGTCTAAGGTCCCATGCATCTTGGGCTTGGCCAGAAAAACGTGACCCTACAGTGTCATATTCATTATACAAACTAACTTGAAACCCCATGCATATGCATGGATATACTTAAAAGGTATATATTAAGATGCATAGTATAATTCTTACATACATAATTTAAATATTATTAATAGTCATTCTTATATTTTTTTTAACTCTTTAAAAAGTCTTGTGAGAATATTAATAGGTAGAAGATGTGAATTGTCCATTTTTAAAAAAATTTATGTTTATTAATTCTAGACTCTTTGGTTTTTGTACATGATAACTCACTTGGATGAATATTTATGATATGGTTCCACATTTAACTCCAAATTTAAAAAATAAAAATCTCTCTAAAAATAAATAATTTAGGACACGACATAAAATTGGACTTCAATTGTAAAATCTAGTTGGATTTTCTCTAAACTTTGCCTATTAATACATACATACATATATATATATATATATATATATAAACAAAAATAAGAATATTATTAATAATAATCAATACCTTTTTCAAGAAGAATAAAAATAATAATAGATTATAGGGGTAATTGCAGTAAACTTATTTGTGGTTTGACTCGAGATCACTTTGCCTACCCGTGATTTAAAAAATCTTGAGGTAAGCTTTGTTTGTCCACCGTAACCCACTTTTGTTAAAAACAAGGGTAAATACATATTTTTGCACCCTTTTTATGTATCTCTCCTCTCAAAACATAAAAAACACACCCCAAAAAAAGAAAAAAAAAAAGATCAAAAAGTTCGATTTTGTAAAATTTAAGAACAATCATAATCAATATTCCATAATCAATAGCAAAAAACACCTTATACCTGCTATAAAAACTTTAAACTAATGTTGTCTAAGGACTATGGGTGGCAAAGTAAGCCCAAACCCATTTGCCCACCCAAACCCACCCACTCTAATTGAACCCAAACCCACCCAATTATTAGTTATGTTAAATGGGTATCAACCCAATTAAACCCAGTGATTATAGGGTTTTAACTAAAAACCCATTGAGCCCTATTTAACCAAAAAAAAATATATCCAAATTCAATCCAGCCCTTTCCATAACATTTAAAAAAAGAAGAATAAGAAGCCCTTAGACGTTTCATTTTCCTTCTTTTTCTTGGCCTCCAAACACTTCTCTCTCTCACTTGCTCTCTCTCTCTCTCTCTCAAAGAACAATGAGCACAACAAACACAGCATTGAGACCACCGAGTCTCGCTTCTTAGGAACCATATCCGCCTTCTCCATTCGAAACCACCACAACGCTATGGAGGAGAGGGCGGCAGAGGAGAACGAAGTGGTGGAGAAGGATGGGGAGAGGAAGGCGGAGAGAATGGGGTCGGAGGTTATGGAGTCGAGTGCTCACCTCGCCGATCTCGCCTAACCAGTGTCGATCTCGCCTACCTACCTCGCATATCTCGCCTGCCCAGCGCCGATCTCTCTTCTCCCTTTCATTTTTTTTCTTCCTCCACTCCTCACCAATCTCGCCTGAGTTTTTTCTTTCTTTCACCAATCTCGCCTAAGTTTTTCTTTTGTGGCTGTGGGTTGATTTTCTTGGCTTGGGTTGTTGTGGGTTTTATTTTTGTGGTTATCGGTTGGCTTTGAGATTGGAATTTTTGGCTTTGATTAGTTTTTTTTTTTTTTTTTGGTGTTAATAATTAGAGGTCTTAGGCTGTGTTTGGTTGCTGAGAAAACGAAGGAAAATCACAGTTTTTATTCGTTTAGGGACAAACCCATGAATCCTATTTGGGTTCTTAGCTAAATTCAACTATTGATTTTTCTGAAGAAGAAAAAAAGAATCCTAATCTTTTGATTTTGCTGAAGAAGAAAAATAACTTTTAGATCCAAGAAAAGTTTTTTCTCTATTTTTTTCTTTTTCCCGGGAAAGTAGAGTGGAGACTAGAGAGAGTGGAAAAAAGAATCCAAGATAGTGTTAGGGTTTTCACTTTAATGGCATTTTGGTAATTTTGATAATTGGGTAATTGGGTGAGTTGAGGTTTACCCATAATAATTGGGTTGGGTTGAATTTGGGTAATTAGGTTGGGTTGAATTTGGGTTAGAAGCAATTATTTAAATGGGTTTTAATGGGTAAATGGATTTTATATACCCAACCCAATTATGCCCACCTCAAACCCACCCATTTGACACCCCTACTTAGGACTGTTATTTATAAGTTTGTAACATAGAAACTCTAGGATTTTTAAAAAAAAAAAAATTATAAGGAATGCTCATTTATATTAAATTGTGAAGAAAAGATTACAACAAAACTCAAAATTCAATTTGGGTTTATTGTCTTCTTTGAGGGTGTTTCTATCTCTAGCTCTTTCACCCAAATAGAACCCAATGGTTGAAAGCCTAAAGGCTTGTGTTCTTTGTCTTCTTCCTTACATATATTTTTTGCATGAACTGAGAAATTTATTTGCGAGATATAGTAGAAGTGAAGTGAAATTTTCAAAGCCAAACAACAACCTAGAACCCACATAATCACCAAATCTGCCACAATGTGACCTACCAAAAGCGAGATCCAAACCTCTAGTAACCAAACTCTAGAGCTGATCTATTTCCCAAACCCCCAATTTGCTACTTCACCACCATGGCCACCATTTCAACATCAAACCAAGTTGATCCAACCACAGGTCCCACTTTCCAAAATACTATCTAAACCCTATATAATTGCCTTCTGCCACTACATAGGTTTGGGAGGCATGAAACGAAGATAATGGATCACAATCACATCTTAAGTGAAGGGAATTTTTTTTGGATTAAAAAAAATAATTGAAAAACATACTGGCATATATTAGTTGAAATAGACAAGGGTTGCTTTGCTAGATGTATGGGCAGTGCCTTTTCTTATTTACAGGTAATATTTCTTAACAACAAGGTTCTCCAATTTTTTTTTCGTTAAAGGTTAGTGTGTTATGTTGAAATTAGTTGTTCCATTGAAGTTCTTTAGAAAAAAGTAAAACAATTTTTACTAATATCACATTTTGATGTTGTTTTCATTGGTTTTGTTATGTTGTTTTATGTTTAAATGGAAAAAGTGATGAGGCGAGTTATGGAATCCTAATGGTGTAAATCTCATATAGGCAAAGTGACATTTTTCAAACTACAAGTAAACAAAGTCATTTCGGACCAAACCACAATTAGGTTTACTACAATTACCCCTAAATTATAATTTATATAATCTTGCAAAATATTGGCAAAATTCTTGAACTTTTATTATTATTTATTATTGTTTAATGTTTCCGTGGTTAGCACCATTTACAAGCTAGTTTCTCCTAATAAAGAAAAACATATTATACCACTGAATTGCAAGAATCTTAATGGGACTTAATTCAATTTAATTTGGAATGTACTAATATGACTAGGAGTGTCATAAGGTTAACTCTACCAAATAAACACTAAAATAGCATTGAACTCATATGGTCGTGTGTGGATTTGTTCATTTTTTGAAACTAGCTTTATGACACTCCTAGTTTTATAGCGTGATGGTCACTCTACAAGTATAAGTAGGAGTATTCACCAAATTGTACAAACCGCAAAAATTGCACCAAAACTGCTCGCAAAATGGCATAACCACACCGCATCACAAGTAATAGTGCACTGCACCACATGGTGTAGTATGGTTTGCGGTTTTATAATAAGACAACTGCACAAACCGCACCGCGTTGCACCCTTTCTATATATTAATATATTTATTTATTTTTAATATTAAATATATTATTAATAGTTTAATAACCCTATTTTTCAAAAAAAAAAAAGTTTGATAACCCTAGTAAATATTGACTAGGAAAACTAGCCTAAAATAAAGAAAAACTGGCTCAATAGTTTAAAAGTTTGCTCAAAATAAAGGGAAAAATTAGTTTTGGACTGGGTAGGAAAAACCCAAAAATTGGAAAATATATCGATTTCAAACTGTTCAAACTGCATCTTATACACCATATCGCACATGTGACCACAAAAATGAGGTGCTTTGCAGTTATAGTTTTGGCTAAACTCTAAACCGCACTGCATATGTGATCACAAAAATAAGGTGCGGTGCAGTTATAGTTTTGGTTAAACCGCACTGCAAAGTGTGGTGCTAAAAATTTCCCAAAACCGCACTACAAACACCCCTCTGTAGAAGTGCTTGCGAAGTGTGAGCGGAGTAAGGGCCGGAGTTTAAATCTCCAAAAAGGAGCTTCACATACATATACATTTAGATTAGATTAGAGTAGAATTTCTATTTTGTATTAACAAAAAAAGTAATTAAAAATGTGTAATATTAGTGGAAAAACATGTATATCTCAAATTGTGATGAATGAAAAATTATGACACTAAACTAAAAAAGAAAACCACATTGCTTGTGTGAAATGTGTGTAATAAGGCTAGTTAACGTTATGAAGTTGAAGCAAAATTAAAAACATACATTTATTAAAAAGTAAGCAGCTGGGTAGATCCTAAATGTTGATTTCAAATTTTTTTGTTTGTTTATTTGTTTTTTTTATTTCCAATTAATAAATAAAAATTTTAATTATGTCAATCATACACCTACTTTATTCTAATTTAAATCTATATAGTAGCTCCAGAAGCGATTAATTTTTTACTCAAAAACCCCCCAAAAGTGAATTGTGTCTAAAACCCCAAAGCAAACGGCGCCAGACGCCCCCCCAACACCAACACCACCCCCCCCCCCCCCCCCCCCCCCGGATTCCAGAATCCATTTTCTTCTGTTAAAAGAAATGGCTACCTCTTCTTCTTCTTCTTCTTCTTCAACCCACCACTGCATTAAAGTCTTATAATTTCCAGGAATACCAATGTCTGTCTTCAAAACCCTCCTTAAGCCCCAAAAAAATCCTCTCTACTTTTCACTCAAATCTCTTCCAATTTCCTCACGCTTTTACAGTTCAACCACCTCCACCACAACGCCTTCTTCACCCCAAGAAAACAAGAAACCAATAGATGTTATTTTCAAAGAAGCTGTTGGGTTATGCAAAAAAGCAGAAGGGAATTGCGAAGGTGAAAACACAAATGAGTTGAAGAGCAGATTGAGGGAACTGGAGAGAGAGGTGATAGAGTTGAGAGCGAATTCAAATGTGAAAAGGAAGGAATTGAAGAAAAGTAAGAGTTTATATGCAGTGTTTACGAATCAACCTGGATACGGTGAGAGGACAAGGGAACAAGTGCCAGAAGTTTATAATGAGCTCTCGCCAGATATGGAATTGTTTGTGAATCATTTGTACAAGGAAGGGTATTTCAACAATGCCAATTTCTTGCGAGGGAATAAGTTGGAATTCGGTTGTTTCCAGAGTCGCTATGGCCGGGATTTTATTAAGTTTGCGGCTGAGAAGTTTTCCCTGGACCATCAAGAAATTGCAAAGTAAGATGGTTTTTTGTTTTTGCTTTATGCATTTTCTTGCTTTTATTTGTTTATATTATATAGGTTGTCTTTGATTTTTGCTGTATATGGTTTTTGAGAATATAATGGAAAATAAGAAGAAGAATGTGAAGTTCTGTATCTTATATAGAGGTCTTCGCTTTACCAATGAGCTTTGGCTCTAAAATGTAAAAACACCCCTTTTCCTTATAATATAGGCATATCAAGGTAATTGGTGAAGTCATGGGTTCAAGACCCACTAGGTGTGTAACTTACCCGATAAAAAAAAAAGGTTCTTTAGAATTTTTAGCTTAAGAAGATCCTTTTTTAAAACTGAAGCCTGAAATATATGTCTGTCTGTGTGTTGTCAAAACTAATGGTGTAGTTTAGCTCCAACATGCCAAAAGGAAAAGCAATATATGAAGTGCTTTTGAGTTTATTGGATGTTGTATGTGCAAATCTTGTGGTGAATTAATCCCTTATGCTGTGATGTGGCCAACGAGTGTAGTCTGTAGTTTTCACTTTATTTGGCGTGCACCAAGTGATGCCTTGAAGGGTGATAGATGCATTTGCATAATTTGGTGAGAGACAGGAATAGTCATACCTTCGGTAATACATCACACTCCAAGAACTCTCTGAAAGACATTTTCTTAAGTCCCTTATATGGTTGGATAGGGGCCATGAAATTTGCTTTGTGATTCTAGTTCAGATTTCATAGCTTTGTAAATTTTTAGTCTATAATTTGATGTTAGAATGTATTGCAGTTGTCCTTTGTATGTATTTTTTCTTTGAATGGAAATTTTAATTATAAAAAACATAAAGCTTAAACAGTAAAAGAACAAGTAACTTGTTAAGCTTTACGTTTTTCATAATTAAAATTTTAGATTATGGTTTCAGTTTATTTATGGTTTGAAGGTTAATTTGGGGAAATCTAAATTGGTCCCAGTTGGTGACGTGCCAGGGGTTGAGGCCTTGGTTGGTATTTTGAGGTGTAAGGTAACCCAACCAACTACTTATGACATGCCTGGGTCTTCCTTTAGGCTCCATTTTTAAAGTGAAAGCCATTTGGAATGGTGTTCTTGAGAAAATCGAGAGGCACTTTTCTAGATGGAAGAGGATTTCCCTCTCTAAAGGGGGTCTCCTTACATTGATAAAGAGCACTCTGTCTAACCTACCCATTTCCCTCTCTAAAGGAGTGTCTGAATTTGATGTGTTTGTTTGTGTGTTTGAGACTTTGAGTGGTTGTGGTTAAAAGTTAAAAAATATCTAAAGAGATAGGCTTAGGTGTATGGTAGCACACCATACTATTAGTTTTTATATATTAGATCAATGGCTTATATCAAAAATATTTAGATCTAATGGTTAAGAATCAAATCAGGACTTTTAAAAAAAAAAAAAAATGAAAAGCTCAAAAAAGCGCGCTTTGCGCTTAATAAAAAATCTCAAAAAAGCGCGCTTTTGAGAGGGAGCTTCGCTTTAGAGGAAAAAAGCCCCAAGGGCTCTGCGCTTTGCACTTAAGTGCGCTTTTAACAACACTGCCCCTGAAGGTTTTTTTGGAAGCTCCTGGAGTTTGAGACAAGGTGATCCTTTATCCCCTCTCCATTTCCATTTGATTATGGAGGTCTTAAGCAGGATTCTGGGGAAGACTGAGGAGAGTGGTTTGATTCACGGTTTTCATGTGGGAACAGTGAACTCTATTGGTGTGTGCATCTCTCATTTGTTGTTTGCAGATGACCCTATCTTATTTTGCTTTTGCTAGGGAGCAGTTATTGTCCGTTAGGTTGGCCTTGTCGTGTTTTCAAGCTTTTACAAGTTTGAAGGTGAATGGGGGGAAAAGTGAGATTGTCCCTATTGGGGAGGTGAGTAATATGGCTGGTTTGGCTAATATCCTTAGATGCAAGGTGGGTACTTTGCCTATGAAATACTTGGGGATGCCACTAGGTACTTCTTTTAAGACAGCCTTTATTGGGAATCCCATTTTGGAGAAAAAATTATTGGGGTGGAAACACCTCCATTTATCAAATGGTGGTAGGCTAACTTTATTGAAGAGTACTCTTTGTAGTCTTCCAACTTAGTTCTTATCATTGTTTACTATTCCTAAAGCTGTGGCTGCTAGGTTGGAAAGAATTCAGAGAAATTTTTTATGGGGATCTTCTGAGGGGCGTTTCAAATATCCTTTGGTGGCTTGGGACAAAGTTTGCTCACCTATTGAAATGGGCAGATTGGGGATAAGAAATGTGGTGTTCTTTAATCAAGCTTTATTAAGGAAGTGGCTGTGGAGGTTCAGACATGAAGTTACTCATCTTTAACGGAGGGTTATTTCCTCTAAATATGGGGAGGGTAAAGGGGGTTGGAGTGCTAAAGTTTGTAGGAGGGCTCATGGTTGTGGTTTGAGGCGTAGTATCAACAAAGGATGGGAGAGCGTTTCTAAGTATTTCTCTTTTGTAGTGGGTGATGGTATCCGAATCCTCTTCTGGCATGATAGATGGGTTGGGGCTGATCCCCTTAAAATCTTTTATACTAAGTTATATGTGATTTCAGCTAATAAGGATTCTTGTATCTCTAAGGTGTTGTGTCATCAGGAGGGGGGAAATGTTAGAACCTGGAACCTGAGATTTTATAGGGAATTCCAAGAATAGGAGTTAGTTGCATCTTTCTCTCTACTTGCTTTTATTCAAGTTCATCTTCCATAGGGAGTAGGCCCCAACACTCTATGTTGGGGCCTTAGAGGAAATGGTAAGTTTGATGCTTGTTCTTTTTATAACGAGTTACGAAAGGCTCCTAACTGTATTTTCCCTTGTAAGGGCATTTGGAAAGCAAAGGTTCCCAAAAGGGTGGCTTTTTTCTTGTGGACGGCTGCTCTTGACCACATTCTTACTTTGGATAATCTCATGCTTAGGGGTCGCCCTTTGGCAAATTAGTGTTGCATGTGCCGCTATAGTTGGGAATCTATGGATCATCTCCTTATTCATTGTCCTGTAGTATACTCTTTATGGGTCCTTTTGCTTCAGGCTTTCGGTATTCAGTGGGTCTTGCCTGGCTTTGTGGACGGGTTATTATTTTGTTGGAGTTATTGGCTTGGGAAACATAATTCAGATATTTGGAATTTAATTCTAGGTTGTTTGATGTGGACTATTTGGTTGGAATATAATTGTTGTTTCTTTGAAGATTCTTAGAAGACGTTGGTTGAGTTAAAAGACTTGTGCCAGCGTAGACTTTTTGATTGGTCTCGGTGTTGGGATTTTACAGATTGCTCTTCTCTTCTACAGTTTTTTCCTTCTCTTAGACTAGGCTCCTGATTTCTTCTCTTTTGTTTACTATTTATGCTTTCCAGTGTTCATCATCATGAACGCCCTGTATGTTTCTTTCTTATTTCATTAATAATAGTTCTCATATTACCTATCAAAAAAAAAGTTCCACCTGTTTAATCGAAGGAGTGTTTGTGCACCTCTTCAATATGGAGGTTCAGGCATATGGGATTTGGTCATATGTAGTAAGACTTTGTTAGGGAAGTGGCTATGGAGGTATGCATTGGAAAAGGATGCCTTGTGGAGAAGGGTGGTGGATACCAAGTATGGCAGCATGTGGGGCCATATGGAGTGTGCCTTTGGAAGAGTATCAAGAAGGGGTGGACACTTTTCATCGATTTGTTAGCTTTAAGGTGGGGGATGATTCTTCTGTTAGGTTCTAGCACGATCAATCATCAATGGTGTGAGGGACTATCTTTGAAAGATAGTTTTCTAGAACTCTATGGTATTGCTCGTAATCAGGGTGCTTCAGTAGTAGAGCTCCTATCTTTTGCAGGGGAAATTTACCACTGGAATGTAAGTTTTATTAGATCAGTGTAAGATTGGGAATTAGAGTTAGTTGCCTCCTAATGGACATGATTTATTCAACTTCAACGAGACAGACTGTGTTGGAAACCTTCTTCATGGGAGATCTTTGAAGTAAATCCTATTATAAGGTGCTGCATTCTACAACTTAGCTGTCCTTTCCTTGGAAGTCTTTGTGGAAACCCAAAGTTCCAACCCATGTTAGCTTTTTTCTTTGGACTATGGCGTTGGGAAAGATTTTAATTGTTAATAATTTGCGAAGGTGCTGAATTGTTGTGATTGATTGGTGTTGCATGTGTAAGAGGGATGAGGAGACTCCTGATCACTTACTTTTACATTGCCCTATTGCTAGAGTGTTGTGGCATATGATGCTCTCACTCTTCAGGGTTCATTGGCTTATGCCCAGTGGTGTTAAGGAGCTTCTTGTTACTTGGATGGGAAAATTCAGCAGGCATAAGTATGCAGTGATTTGGAGTATGATCCCTCATTGATTTATGTGGGTCTTTGGGGGGAGAGCAATGCTCAGACCTTTGAAGGGAGTGAGAGATTGATTTCGGAATTGAAGCTTTCCCTATTCTAGACTTTGTTTGAGAGGACCAATGCTATTTGGAAGCTTTTACCTTTACTTGTTTGCCTGACTTGCTTGATAGTTGTACTTCCATGCATTTTAGTTGTCTCTTTGATGGGTACTGCCTCCGTGCTTTGTTTCATTGCACTATCTCTCTTTTGAACGAAGCATTATTACTTATACAAAAATACGGGTAAATTTTAGTAACTTACCCTGAAGTTTAGAGTAATGCCAACCAGGTCAAAGAAATTTCAAAACCGACCAACTTGGTCCCTAAATACTGTTAGGCCCGATAGTCATTCTGACCCCTCTTCTCTCTTCTCTCTCTCCTGTCCCTCTCTCTCTTCTATCTCTCTGTGTGCCAAACCCAGCCAAACCATACCAAATCAATGAGACCACCACCTCATCACCATTGTTACAACGCCCACCACCACAAACAAATCTTACACACACCCACTGATTTAGGGACATAAACACAGAGCATGCATAACATTTACATGAGCTGCACATCCAAACCCATTTTAAAATCAACCCCAAAATCCCATTTTCCAAACCCTAAACCCAGGATCCTCGAAATCAAAAACACCTAGTATTTTACAAACCCAAGTCAAAATCACTACTTTCTATATACACACTTTTTTTTTTAAAACATATTTAATATATTTTTCATTATTTATCAAAAAAAAAAAAAAATCACTAAACCCGTACAACGAATAGAAAACCCAATCCCTAACTTAACCAAAACAAAAACCAATCACAAAACCAAACAAAAAAGGTGGTTTGGCCATAAAAAGGAAGAAAATAAATGAGAAGAAATAAGAGAATAAGAGAGAAATAAAGAGAAGGCAGCGGCCAGCAGAGTGGTAGTGCCATTGAGCTCAACTGCCATCGTGGTGGCGTGGGCTTCATGGAGCTCGGCCATGGCTGAGCTTGAGAGAGAGAGAAACAAGAGAATCCCTTCCAACAAGGTGAATCCTGGAACCTAATGTTGTTCCTTAATACCTATGACTAGGATGTTGGTATTTTTTCTTTTCTTTAGATGTCTACCTTGTCTTCACTGTGTAATGGTAGATTTTGCACTCATTTTTTTTGGATTTTTTTCTTTTCCAAATTGTTATAACTTATCAGAATAACTTATTGTTTTAACCAGCACTATAATAGCCGATATGTTAGAGCTTATTACATGTGATGTGCTTTAAGAAGAGGAACCTTAGCATCCCTGAATATTTGCAATATGTACCTGTATGCTAGTGAGGGAGTAGCCACCATTTTTTCTAATTGCTTGGTTGTTATTATGAATTTCCAGAGACATTTCTGAATATGTAGATGAGCTAGTATGTCCCACCCATTCCGGCTCAGATTTGCTACCATTATGGTTTCTGATTCTGCCCTCCAACTATGGTTGTTATCAATTTTCCTATGCTTGCAGTGATATATTTTGTATGGTTATTAGAGAGAGAGAGAGAGAGATATTCTGGGATTAAGTTCTTTAAAAAAGAAACCTATCTCTTATGTGTAGAGATCAGGGTCTGGTACTTTTTTGGATTCTTCCATTCAATTGGAAGTGAAACCAATCGCTCATGCTTTATGGAGTGAAGTCTTTTTGATGTTTGGAATGCATTGGATGATGCTAAGGATAGTTGTTTCTCTTCTTTTTGCATGGAGGAATATTTTGGGGATACACACTCTTCTTCTGTTTGGAATATGGTGCCAACCTGTATGATGTGGCTAATTTGGAGGGAAGGAAATACCCGCACTATTGAGGATGTTGAGAGATCTATTGATCTTTTGAAGTCTTTGCTATTTGGGACTTTGTTTAAGTGGTCTCGTATTTGGGGTTCTATGCAATGTATTTCCGTTTTTGATTTCCTTCAAGCTACTTCTGTTTCTCTTTGATTTGTTTGTAATTGTTTCAAGTACAGTTTGTTTATCATCATAAACAAGATTTTTTTTAAAAAGAAAAATGAAACTTTTACCTATCCCCAAAAAAAAAAAAGAAAGAGAAAATAATTAAAAAGAAGAAGAAGAAGGTTATTTGAAGGAGTATTCCATCTCTTAGGGTACATTTGGTACACTGAATGTGGATTACAACAGGAATGGTAATCTTTATTATTAGGAATAAAAGGTGTTGTAATGGAATAACTAAACATATTCATTAGTTTGGTTGTGAGTTGTAATATTAGAATAAAACTTATGATCTATTTTAGGAAATATCTCATTCATACAAATATATTTCTTAAAAAATAATATATTTTAAATTTTAGAGAGATAAGTTATTTTTTGATGATTTTTTATTTCCATAATTGTTAGGTGGATATGAAAAGTTTATTTATTTGGAAATATATTAATGTTAGAAATTATTACATCTACTAAGAAATAACTATTACAACCCTTTTAGAGAGGAATGGTTATTCCTCATTTTTAAAGAATAGTTATTTATAAGGAATGACTATTCCCTGTAATAAAAACATAACCAAACTATTGAATAGCTAAACCATAGGAATAACTATTACATTACAGTGCCTATTACAATCTACCAAACGTGCCTTACTTGTAGAGATTTGAGTCAGGTTCTTGTTTGAATTTTTCCATACAATTGTCTCTAGAACATTGCCCATTGTTGAATTTTGTTTTCGTTTCAGTTGGGGCTTGTGTTATCTCCATGAAATCAATATGAGTGTCGTTTTTAGGGGAAGATGGGCCCAAGCTTAAATCTTATGGTTTGTTTGGATTGAGGGGGAGGAAGGTGTAGTAGAGTGGAGTAAAGTAGATTTAGCCTAAAATTAGCCTATTTTCAGGCAATTTTACTCTACTCCATTCCATTCCCCTTCCTTCTTCCCTCTATCCAAATGGGCCCTTATAAATGTGTTCTTTGTGTTCACTTCAAAGGAGGTAAGCTTCCTACATTATTTGATTTTTTTTTTTTGTCCCCTCCCATTGCCCCATGAGAAGGTAGTCTTGCACTGTTTGTGGTTGAGCATCAAAACCTCTTCTTGGCTTAGTTTTTAGGAATTATTATCAAATTTATAGCTTGCTGAACAGTGTATGAAACTTTTTCTTCCTAAAAGTGGGCTTTTGCTGCTCATAAAAGGGGATGGAGCAACGGTGAAGAAGTTTAGATGATAGCTCTATTATTGTTCGATACCAAAAGGTTTAATTTTGAAATAGAGAATTTAGGTCAGCTAAACTACAGCCTTTTGCTGCCTTTTGTTATCCTTAATGTAGGTATGATCATCTCCGAAAGCTTTGGTGGTCAAGAGTTTTAGGACTTCATTAAGTGTTCATCTTCTTTAATTGATTACAGCAGAAAACTGAGGCTTTGAATTTCTTCAGCAGATCCACTTACAAGAACATGCTCATAGCAATGACATAATAGTGTAGTGTTGCTTTGCAATCTGGTTCTGTTGCCTACTTCCATGATTTTCTACTAGTCTGGTGAAACTGCTGAGTGAGAAAAACTCGACTATAAATCATACACATTGGTTTTTGGTATAGCTTGTTTGCAGAAATTCTGTATAGAGTATGAGATATTGATAGAGATAGTAAATTACCTCACCTTAAAAATTCCGAGTCGCAGCATGAAGATAATTTATGCTGTATTTATACTTGGTACTTGGAGAAACCACTTTAAACTGACAATACAATTGAGCATATTAGTTAAGTGTTCTAGTTCTTGGAATGAACCCTATTCCTGAGATAAATTACAGTGGCTGAGCCAATCTATAGTTTGATGGCTGTGTCTGGTATTTAAAGGCCTAATTTGAATCAACAGTCCTTGATTGCTCAACTTGGTCAGTCACTCTATGCGTTGCTAATCTCTAAATAAATATGTGAACTTGGTTGATGAGAATCCCTACAGCATATTAGAACATAGATAGGCATACTTTGGAAATTGGTAAATGACTATGAGGTACTAGTTGATCAAATGTTGCTAGCTCATTCTAATGTTGTTTGAGGTGATGGTTGGTAATTTTTTTCACCATTTTTGTTTTAGTTGGTAATCTTTTCTTGTATCCATCCAAAGTGATTTGTACTGTTTAATTTACGCAATCAAGGAGCTCAAGTGTAGTTGAAGAAGCTAAATTTGTCTGTTATTCTGCTAGACGACTCCTCATTGTCATTATAAGATACTGCTATTGCAAGGATATGGCTAATTAACTACATGTATAGGAGGGTACTATGCATGATCAAAATTAATTTTATGGGGGGAGTATGCTCATTGCATGTAATAATTTAATTCTGAAAATCAAATTGAATAATCTAGAATCAAATTTGATTAGGATCTCACAGGCTTTTAGCGATAAAACCCTTGTCATATTGTTTGTTCAGAATGCTCACATTTTTTATTGATGAACTATGCTTTCACTGACTGGTTGGTTGAGCGTCTTCTTTCTCAACCTTAGGGATAGGCTTTCCAGTTCTTTATTTTGTACTTACCATAATGACAATGTGTATTGGTTTTGAAGAATGAGGTTTTTCTTTAAACTAGTTTGGAAGAATCTCTTCCAACATATTATGTAGCGATCAAATGATCGACCATGTGTATTGTAGTTCCATAACTCATTATGTGATTTCAACAAGTTACATGACTATTAAATCAGCCATATGATTAAAAATACACGTTGGATGATTGTTTTAATTGCTATGTAGTGTATTAGTTGAACTTTCCTCCAAATTAATTTGGAGAAGAAAAGGTCTGTCAACTTTTTAAATTATCTAGTTCAATTTTTATTTTTTAAAAGGTTGATACAAATTATTCAAGTTCCTATTAATAACAATAAAACCCAGCATCTTGGTAAACTTGAATTTTGGATTCACAGATGGTTATCAGCAAGTGACTTGAAAAAGGTTGCCCTCTTTGGTTGCCCTTCACTTACAAAAAAGAATGTTTTTGCTGCTAAAAGACTGAGAAAGTTTTTTGAGATTCAAGAAAACACTGTAAGCTAATTTCTCATGACTCTTTTACCTTCTTTTATTTCACCTCAGTATTCAATGTAAAATTTATAATGTTATTTTGTTCTTCAAATTTTCTGTTCATCCTTAGATTTGTAGTAAATGCGTTCTAAAACAGTCGTGCAAGTTTGTGAATCAGAGTGTGTGGAAAGGTGACACCAAGAACTTAAACTTAGCTGTTGTGATGAGGGTTATCATTTTGTATGCTTTGGAGTTGGTGCGACCAGAGCTGGGAATGCCCAATGAAATACAGGTTTCTGTCAGTAGATTGCTGAAGGAGGTTTTGAAACTAAGCCAAACTATGTCATGAAATGAGAACATACTTGCAGGATCTGCATGTCTTTCCGGGTAACGGAGGCTTAAATCACACTCTAATTGCGTTCCTCCCATTTATCATATGAATTCTACACACTTCCTCCCCCATTGTTTTTACAGGGCCAATAATTATTTATCATACGAATTCTACACACTTCCTCCTCCATTGTATTTACAGGGCTAATAATTATAAGAATAGAATCAATGTGAGTAAACCTTCTCCTGGGGATCAAGAAATTATCATGGCAGCGTGCACTAATCAGAAATTCATTTTTCAGATGAGGGTAATTCTTCGGTACCCTTTTTTGTACCCACTATTAGGCAATCTTGATGCAGGAGGCAATGGGAAGACATATTGATTATATTTTATTTGATTTTCTGTATCAAGAGCAATTTTGTAATTTCATAATATTTTGGAATAGGCTGTGCTAACAGTCCATTAGATCTTCTTTTGGGTATTATTTTAAGTTTGGTTATTTAGTTGGGCTTAGTAGTAAAAGCCTAAGTTCAAGTCCAAGTCTTATTTGGGTTTTAAGAAATCCTAGTTTGACTAGGATTATGTATTAGTCTTCTATTTAAAGAGTTGTAGTACTTTCTATTGAGTTGATTATTAATGAATGTTTTCAGAATTTAAGAGCTATGCTTTCTTTTATGGTTTGTGTGATGCAACCTTCTCCGAGGTGTGATGCCAAGGAATCCTAGGTTAGTTGTGATTCTTAGAATATACCGATTTTATTTAATTTTACTATTTACATCACCGTTCATAGCTACTCAAATCTTGATTTTTACCTTTGTTTTTATTTCAAAAACCTCCTAATCTTTGTCCCCTTTGGAAACCCTATAACCCCCATTATTTTCTAGCCTACTCCCTACCAAAACATAACCCTAATTTTTCAAAACCCTATACTAGATCTACCTTGATTTTCTAAATCAGAGTTTGTCATTCCCCTTTGTCCTACATCAAACCTGCTATACTAGGTTATCAAAACATCACATTTGATGGTTCTATTCTCACATTGTGCAATTCTTATATCACATGTGATTGTCTTTTTGTCACATTTGGTGGTTTCTTTATTTTTTATCATATTTAATGGTTCCATCCTCACACTATGAGGTTCTAATATCACATTTGATAGTACTTTTGTTATATTTGGTGATTCTCTTATTTTTTTCACATTTAACAGTTTCATCCTCACATTATGCAATATTAACATCACGTGTAACTGTATTTTTGTCACATTCGGTGGTTTATTTATTTTTTCACCCACTTGATAGTTTCAACCTTACATTGTGTAGTTTCAACATCACATATGATTGTTCTTTTGTCTTTTTTTTTTTTTTTTTTTTTTTTTTTTTTTTTTTTTTTTTTCACATTTGATGGTTCAACTATCATATTCGGCAGTACCAACATCACATTTGACAATACTTTTGTCACATTTGATAATTCTTTTTTTTTTGTTTTTTTTATTTTTTATTTATTTTTTAAACGGTTTTATCCTTACATTGTGTAGTACCAACATTACATATGATTATACTTTTGTCACATTCGTTGGTTTCTTTCTTTTTTCTCACATTTGATGGTTTCATTATCACATTAGACAATACCAATATTAAATCTAAATGTACTTTTGTCTCATTCAGTAGTATTCTATTTTTTTTTTTAATTATGTTAAACAGTTCCATTGTCACATTGGGCAATATCAACATTACTTTGACTGTACTTCTGTCACATTTGATGGTACTATTATTTTTTCTCACATTTGATAGTTTCATCATTACATAGGGCAGTATCAATATCACATCTAACCATACTTTTGTCACATTCGTTAGTACTCTCATTTTTTTTTTCCTTCACATTTGACAGTTCCAATGTTACATTAAGTAGTACCAACGGGATATCTAATCGTATTTTTGTTACATTCGGTGGGACTATTATTTATTTATTTTTTTTACATTTCATAATTTCATCATCACATTGGGCAGTACTAACATCACATGTGACCATATTTTTATTACATTCAATTGTGCCCCTCCTTTTTTTCCTCATATTTGACTGTTCTATTGTTATTTTAGGCAGTGTCAACATCACATGTGACAAAAATACCCCTTGAAACTCTAAAAAATTATTGGGATACCTATAAAACCTAAAAAATGACTGATATACTCTTAGAACCTATAAAATGACCGAAATAACCTTAAAATCTAAAAAATGAAGTGACTGAAAACCCTTTAGAACCTAAAAAAAAAATGTCTATAGTGCACTTGGAACCTAAAAAATAATTGAAATACTCTTAGAACTTAAAAAATGACCCTGAAATCTAGAAAATGACTAAAATGTCCTTGTAACCTAAAACATGATTGAAATACCTTTAGGACCTAAAAAATGACCGTAATGCACTTGAAACCTAAAAAATGGCTGAAATACTCTTGAAATCTATAAAATGACCAAATGCCTCCTAATAGCCTCTAAAATTATTGAAATACCTTTAGAACCTAAAAAATGACAGAAATGACCCGGAAACTTAAAAATGATCGAAATGACCCAGGTGGTTGAAACCTTAAAACTGACTGAAAAACCCTTAGAATCCAAAAAATGACTGTAGTAATGCCCCCAAAACCTAAAAAATTACTAAAATACTCCTAAGACTTACAAAATTACCAAAATACCTCTGAAACCTAAAAAATAACCAATTACCTTTAGAACCTAAAAAATTACTGAAAGACCATTGAAATCTAACAAATGACCAAAATACCCCCTAAAACCTTTATTTACAAGACCAAAATGACAATAAAGTTTTATATAACCACTCTACTTGCTTTCCCCCCCCCCGGCAAAGTCTCAGTGGAACTTATAAATTTTCTTTTGTCATTAAGTTGCTGTATTTTGTTGTATACTTATCGAAATGACATTTGGCGGTTCCTTTATTTTCGATATCACATTGGTTAGTACTAAATGATATTTGGCAGTTCTTTTATTTATTTTTTAGTCATATTGGATGGTTCCTACAAAACATTACGTATTACCACTCAATGTGCCTAAAGATTGACGTGGCTAATAGACTGAATAAAAAATAAATAAAAAATTAATTGTTATGCAACTTAAGATGCCACATGTATAGCCACGTGACCTAAGTAATTTTTTTTATAATATTAAAAAAAAATTATTTGAATTCTCTCTCTCTCTCTCTCTCTCTCTCTTAGTGAGTATCTCTCTTGCTCTCTTTGCATTTGAGATATTTATAAAAAATTATGAAAATTTAAATTTCATATTTTTATCAAAATCTATTGGATTCTATAAATAGTTTTGGTATGTCTATCATTCATTCGCTCTCTCTACCTCTTCAAGTAACTCATTGGAATGGGTGAGTCAAATTGTCATTGTTCATCAATTTTAATAAAACCCATGACAATGATTTCATATAAGTTCCAAAATATTATCATCTTCATCTCATATCTCAAAGTTAAAAAAATGTTTAAGATTATTTATTTATTTATATAATAAAATTAAAGGACAAATGGGTCAAAAAAACATTTTTAAGGTTATTTACTTACAAAGAACATTTTTTTTTTCAAGCAAAGACGTACAAAAAACGCTAGCAAAATCAACTCAACCTAGCTATCTTAAGGTGATTTAAATTTTCTTATTTTACACTCTTTTTGATGATTGGTCTGTTCCTTAATTTTTCTTTTTTTAATTTGTTAGAAAAACCAATCTGAGATGTGGTTTTGACATAATACCATAGGCATCGAAATGCCATTGAAATAACCATTTAAAAAAAAAAAAAATTATTTTTTTAATTTATTTTTATTTTATGTACTATTTTAACTTAAAATCATAGCAAACTAACAAGTACTAATCGAGTGCAACAAGCTAGCTTTTTAGAAAGCTATAAAAGTGACATTATAACCTGTGCTTTCTCTGTATTGCTATTTGCTGCTTCTACTATTTTGAATTAGTCATTTTTGCTCACAAAAACAAGGGGCGTTACAGAATTTAGAGCTAATCAATACATTAATAACTAGTAAATGCTAATATTATTAAATTATGAGTGGTTTTACACTTATACTACAAATGAGAGAGAGAGAGAGAGAGCAAAATGAACCTAGCCCAATTGAAACTAAAATTACTAACCAAATTTCTCATGGCCCAAGAGATGATCTAGCCTGGAACACAAAATACAAGGCGTTGCAATTTACAATAACTAGCAAATTTTGTCAGCAGATTTGATAATACAACATCAACGAGTAGCAGAAAAATAAAATTCACAATCTACAGACTTCAAGAAAGTTGTAAACCCGAGTATATGCCTCTTTACTTTAACAAATGAAGCTCCAGTTGCTACCATTTCCACCCAAATTGCTCTAAAAATGCAATCAGGTGCCTGATTGGGTTTCAAGGAAAACGATGGAACAACTTAGTAACAGCCAAAATGTAGGTGTAAGCTTTTATAACCCAAAGACCAGAAACTAGGAAAAAAATAGTGCGCCGAGCAGCCAGGCCGCCCCAATGGCCTATAAATGCCCCTTTTTGCTCATTTTTTTTTACCTCATTTCTCACTTTTCTTCGACTTCCCCCACCTCTAAAAAAAAATCTAGAGCGATCTCAAACTTAGCAAGTCCGTTTTTTCAGCTTCAGTCTGTTGTTTCAGTCTTTTCTACACTTAGTGTCTATTTTTCTTCTTCTCTCTCTCTATTTTTTTTCCCTACAAGATGTTAATAGCAATACTACTAAGGATGCATGCCAATGCTTATTTTATTTTTGGAATTTTCATGAGCATATATTTTGTCATGATTTATGCCATGCTATCGTAGGAAAAATGCGCATATATATTATTATTATTTTGATATATGAGTGCATGAATATGCGGGAATTTAAATGTTGAAAATAAAATGCGGGACATAGGTAAGGGGACTTACCTAGTAGTCGGGAATAGTGGAAATGGTGAGACATACGGCACGGCCGCAAGTTAGCCTTGAAATTTAAGGATTCGAGTAGAGACAGAGGATATTTCAATAGCAATCCTGGGTAGTAGAAACTCAAGAGATCTTTGGAATTTAGTATCAAAATGCCGGTGGGACGTATGGCACGGCCGCTAGTTAGCCTCAAAATTTGGGGGATTTGGGTAGAGATAGAGGATATCTGAATAGCAGTCCTGATTTTTGCCAAGTAGAAATAGAGGATATCTGAATAGCAGTCTTGGTCTTAGGTTGGGTAGGAACAGAGGATATCTGAGTAGCAGTCCCGAGTTTTGCCAAGTAGAAATAAAAGATATCTGAATAGCAGTCTTGGTCTTAGGCCGGGTAGGAACAGAGGATATCTAAACAGCAATTCCGATTTGTGCCAGGTAGAAAGAGAGGATATCTAAATAGCAGTCCTAATTTTTTCCAAGTAGAAATAGAGGATATCTGAATAGCTGTCTTGGTTGGCTGGGTAGGAACAGAGGATATCTGAGCAGCAATCCCGAGTTTTGCTAAGTAGAAACAGAAGATATCTAAATAGCAATCTTGGTTTTAGGCCAGGTAGGAATAGAGGATATTTGAATAGCAGTTTCGATTTGTGTTAGGTAGAAATAGAGGATATTTGAATAGTAGTCTTGATTTTGGGTCGGGTAGGAATAGAGGATATCTGAACAGCATTCTCGATTTTTGCTAAGTAGAAACAGAGGATATCTGAATAGCAGTCCTGGTCTTAAGTTGGGTAGGAATAGAGGATATCTAAAAAGTAGTCCTGATTTGTGTCAGGTAGAAATAGAGGATATTAAAGAGCAGTCCTAATTTTTGCCAAGTTTAAACAGAGGATATCTGAATAGCTGTCTTGGTCTTAGGTTGGGTAGTAACAGAGGATATCTGAACAGCAGTCCCGATTTGTGTTGTTGTTTTGCAAATTATGTCACGAAGTACTAGTTCTAGGGGAGACCAAGGACTGGTTCCGATGGAGAGATCGCTTCGGCTGGCAAGAGGGCAGCTCAAGTTCTACAGAGCCACTTTGATTGCAGGGGTGATGACCCTAGGCCCACTGGCAGTATACCTATAGAGACCCAATCTAGGAGGCAGTGTTCAGTTAAGACGGCCAGTGTCTCCTCTGAGTATAGTATTGTTTCTAGTGGGGCTTTCTCACAGTGTAGGCCGGCTATAGGGAGAGGGGCCTCTAGACTAGTGACGCTAGCCGAGGATCTCCTCATTGACATAAAGGCTGACTTTTCCAGGGATGAGATCCATCCGGACTTGGGCGCTCAGAGGTGCAGTTTGAGGCCGAGTTTCCCACCATGTCAGGACGAGGCCAATGCTTGTACTAGAGCTTTAGACAAAGGCATCAGAGACACTCACCTTCAGTGTGGGCTGAAGGATCATTCTTCCACTCAAGTGCGGAAGGGAGAGGTATGTTGTATTTCTTCCTTTGTCATTAAAATTCCTGTTATGAGCATGTTCTAATGGATAGCTTTCTGATTCTGAATGTAGGGGATCGACAATATCCAAGGTCGGGGTGCTTGGTCCACCTTTCTTCAGTTGCTCTTTCCTCTTAGGACCTACCAGAGGTATGCAGATTTTCTAAGAGAGTAAAGATTTGAGGATTTCCTACAGATCCCCCTATACACAATGAGGCACAAAATTAGGGAGGCTTTGGTGCGACAGTTTCATGCCGAGATAGGCACCTTTCACTTAAACTATGGGGAGTATGCGATCCTCCCACTTGATTGGACAGCCATCTTGAGTATCAAATTTGGCGGATACCTAATTTTGACCAATGACGTGAGCTTCGAGATGGCCTACGAGCTCTTAGGCAAACCTCTCCCATTGACTACAGACACGAGAGGATATTTTGGGCCCACTTTGTCACCACCGATCTGCATTAAGTGGCTACAGGGTAGCATTCTTTAGGGTGTGGCACCTACCGACATTCATCTTCAGTGGTTCTTCCTATGCTTTCTCGGTAGTTGCTTCTTTGGCAACAACCGGTTGGTGTTAACCTGCCAGCTGCTATGGACAATGAGAGCAATCTCTGACATTGGGAGATACAACTAGGGGTTCGTCACTTACGGCTTTTTCATTGCTTTCCTGAGGCAAGCTTCCCAGTGAGATTTCAGGAGTCTAGAGGGGCGCTAATAAATTTTGACATGGTGGGCATATGAGTACATCCCAACCTTGCGATCATGGTACTCGAGTTTGTCAGCGACAGTGTATCCTCGAGTGTATGCTTGAGCTCTCTATGCGATCCCCAGGGTTGTCGTGGTATAGCTGGTCACTATTTTTGCGGCTTTAGACTACGTCACCCTGGATGAGATGGTAGTTCGCCCTTATGATGGCTTATTGCTGGGGAGGCCAAAGCTTTCTATTGTTATGGGCTAGTCAAGGACATGACACTGGTTTTGGGCCCTATCGAGCTGGGAGTTCTTTTTGGCAGAGAGGACCTTCCATTAGGTCATCCTAGTTTATGAATACCTAGAGATCCGCCTCCTCTTGGATTGTCATTAGAGTACGTTGTCCTGGATGACCCGACCTACGTGATGGGTTCTTTTGACGCCTATGTGGATACTAGCAGGGATTATGCCACTTGGTTTGCAGAGTCCTCTACAGGGCCTATTATTGGAGATGTCCCTGTGAACAAAGGTAGTGTGCTTGTAGGCATTGTTCATGCTTAGGTGGCCTCTGGAGTAGAGTGGAAAGCGCGTGCAGAGACTCTGCAAGCCTGGGTGATAGAGATTGAGGCCACCGCTGCCACTAGGGAGGTACACATGCAGGAGGAGATTGCTCAGGCATTAGCTTGGGAGAGGGAGCTCTGGTAGAGAGATAGGGAAGCCCAAGCTACCATGACAGAGAGAGAGCGAAGACAGCTTTAGAGTGAGCTAGCCATCCTTTATGGCTATACCATGATTTTGGCAGGAGAGTTACGAGCAACTCGTATTCCTGTTTCGCCTTCTCCTCAGATTCCAGGCCGAGGGCCCATCATTCCTCCATACGAGCCTGAGTATGTGCTAGCTCCTCCAGGCCCGCCGGGTGGTTAGGATTCTTTTGCTCAGGCTTCGGGGCCTTCCCAGGATCCAGGGTATGCTTCAGAAACTTCAGGCAATGTAGGTCCTTCCACTGGCCCTTTTGCAGGCGACGACGACGACGATGATGATGATACCAACCAGTATATCAGGGGTGATGATTCGCTGTAGGGTTAGCCATTTTGTTGTAGCATGATGTAGCCCTTATGTGGGCATGTACTTTTCCATGTATCCTATAAACATTGCCCCTTGATGGGCCAATTATATATGTATATTATTCATTGCCTCTTGATAGGCCTAGCCATGTGTGTATTGTATTGCCCTACAATAGGACTTGATGTATGATATTATCTCCTTGCTTCATGGTGTATGTATGGAACAATGCCTCTTGTTAGGACTTACATGTATAAATCTGTAAATCGCCTTTAAAAAGGCTGCTGATGTATGTGAAAAACAATGCCTCTAGGTAGGACTTACATGTATAACTCTGGAAATCACCTTTGAAAGGGCTACTAATGTGTGTAAAAAACAATGCCTCTAGGTAGGACTTACATGTATAACTCTGGAAATCACCTTTGAAAGGGCTACTAATGTGTGTAAAAAACAATGCCTCCGATTAGGACTTATATGTATAACTTTGGAAATTGCCTTTGAGAAGGCTACCGATGTGCGTGGAAAACAATAGGACTTACATGTACAAATCTGGATGTCTCCTTTAGGAGGTCTACTGATGTATGTGAAAAACAATGCCTCTAGGTAGGACTTACATGTATAAATCTGAAAATATCCTTTGAGAGGGCTGTTGATGTGTGTGAAAAACAATGCCTCTGATTAGGACTTATATGTGTAACTCTAGAAATTGCCTTTGAGAGGGTTGCTGATGTGTGTGAAAAACAATGCCTCTAGGTAGGACTTACATGTACAAATCTAGATATCTCCTTTAGGAGGCTGCTGATGTATGCATGCACTATCACATTTTCATCGTGGATGGTGGTTTTGAACTAGCTTGTGTCACACTCACTTGTTTTGCACCACAATTTCACAAGTTTGTCAGTGGCTTTTGAACAATGATCGTCTCACTAGAGGGAGAGAGAATGGAGAGATCGCATGAAATAAACTACCCCAGTTTAGGGTTTCATGCAATTCACGACATGAGAGACACATTCTCAGCGGGACAGACCCATTCTTGTATATTGGACATGAGGAAGGGAACCATGCAAAAAAAAAACTGCCCTAGTTTAGTGTTTTGCGGGGTTCCAAGCCTACAGACTGGCTGAAAATGGCCTCAGCTTCGTAGACCATACCAAATGCTGGTAATGAATGCGGACATTCTGAATGAGATCTCCTTAGACATGCCGTAAGGCGGTATGCAATGGTTGCCCCCATTATTGTCTGGGTAGGTTAAAAATTCAAAGACAGGCTTCTTAAGGAAACATCATGAGAAACAACTCCCTCTGTCCTCCAAATATGCTAAAAAGGCTACCGGATGGTTGAGGACAAGTTTTGGCATCTCTCTGTTGTGAATTATAATTATCGAGGCTGAACTGACCACTGAACCAAGTGAACCGAGTTTTGGAAAATGAGGTTCAAGACATCTGGAGGTGCTGAACAAGACACACAAAGATAAACTACCCTGGTGTAGGATTTGTACAGTCTCAGATGCACGAGAGAGAGTTTCTGACAATTCGATTCACTGTTGGGCCAACCACACACTACGGTGGGTGTTAAAATGAGGGAATCATCGCTCCAAGGTGGTCAAAAACATGCCAAATAGGGAGAGAGTGCTCAGAATATATGTAGGTTTGTGCCTGGGGGGTTGAAAAGCCTTGGCTCGTATCCCGAGGTCCGGCGGCTCTTCAAGGGCCTCCACCTCAAATTACGTGCATAAAAGTTAGGTTTTAGCCCAGTTCCATCTCATTCAGGTCTGCAATTTTCTGGGGTCTTCTTCTACCCTTTTTTCCACCCAAAACGTGTAGAAAACACTATTTGTTGTCATTTTTTTGCGTAGATTCTCATCAGATTATGAGATTTAGCAAGATCTGTTCATGGATGCTTTAGTGATCACTCCTACGACACTTTGGTCAAGCTTAAGAGGGAGTCTTACTATAAGAAGAAGCTTAGGAGGTGGTGGAACTCCTTTTCTTGTGGTGATTGGGCACTCATTCGACAACTTCTTGGAGATGCTACTCCTCTTCTTCACACCACACTAGATAGGCATTTGTTGGAAGTCATTACCTCTTGTTGGGATCCTACTTTGAGATGTGTCACCATTGGGGATGTTGATTTGGTGCCTACCTTGGAGGAGTATGATCATTTTCTTTCACTTTCTACCCCTCTGAGTACTATTTTCGTTCCACCAGTTCGGCCACGCTACCGTAAGAGACTCATTGATCTGTTGGGCTTCAAGAGGCTCGTAGGCGTTGACTTAGTATGGCAATGGGATAGGAGGGAGCATGTCCTTTGATTTCCTGCATGATCGGCTCCACTCATTGGAGTTGCCTGTTGGTTACTAAGATGACTTTGTGGACTTAAACGAGTAGTGGACATCCTACCAGCGTTAGGCCTTCCTGGTGGCCTTTTTTGGTGCGGTACTGTTTCCTTCATCATCAGGAGCTGTTAGTTTTGTCATTCTCCCTCTAGTGAGTGCCCTTCCTCATGGTACCTCTTTCATTCGCACTCTACTTTTTAAGACCATTAGGTCCTTATCTTTATGTCGGGAGACTAGTAGGGTTAGGCTAGGTTGTTGTGTTCATATGTTATAGTGGTGGTTCTGTAGCCATCTGAGTGTCATTGCTAAGGATCAGCCTATAGGCTTTGTGAGTAGGAATAGAGTTCGGGCTACTATAGTTCTTAATCTTCCTTTTTTTGGGATACTGAGGGTTGGCTGAGATACTTGTGCACCCTGAGTCCCACTAATTGGACCTGGAAAGTCAAGTGGGGTATCACTAGATGGCAGGGGTAGACCCATTGTGTCGGTTTACCTGGCATTCCTTTGGTGGGTATCTGGGGGTGTACGGGGTACTTCCTGGGTATAGCCATGCGGTAGTTTGGGGTATATAGCATATCCCTTGACTTAGTGATCTCTCCGTTGTCACTTGCGAGTATGGGCTCGTAGATATCGATGTAGCAGTGATAGGGCGTGCCTCTGAGTTCTAGGAGGTGTTCAAGTTGAGCATTGACTTCCCCCTTTGTTCTAGGGATGACCAGGAGTGGTTCTCTGCTGAGTTTAGAGTGTGGCGAGACACCAAAGATCCCAACTTTGTATTTGACTTATCATCACCAATCTCAGCCAAGCTGCCACTTTCGGCTGATGTTTTGAGAAACTATACTTTGGAGTTTAAGATTAAAGTTGAGAGGGCCTTTATATATCTGAGGGAGTGCCTAAGTGAAGTTGTTAAGGATAGAGATTGTTGTAGGGAACTAGTTGATACCCTTATGGAGGATATTAAGGAGATGAGTGGCGCAACATGAGAATGAGCTCGCTACTCTTAGGGCAGAGCTTGATCGGAGGGGACCAGCCCCTCCAAGCATAGAGGCGATGTGTGTTCAGCTAAAATCTTGGGTTGCAAGTTTGGAGGATGAGCTTGCGGGTCTTACTTGGAGGTTTACCGTTTTGGATCACACTTGGGAAGAGGAAAAGGCTGCACTGGAGCAGGGCTGAGGCTAATAGCAGAGTCGATAGCTTAGCATTTAAGCTAGTACAGGCGAGAGCCTACATCCATTCCACTTTGAGCGTGAAGTATGGGCGAGACAGTGATGAGCCTAGTGAGCCGCAGTTGGTTTTCCGTCTCCTTCAGACTAAGCTGGCCGAGAGAGAGGAGGCTTTGAGAGTTTCTACTGCAGAGGTGGGCACCTTGCAGGCTTTGCTAAAGACTGAGAGACAGGGCTCTACTTCTAATTCCACGTTGGAGAAGGAGTTGGTCTGTCTTTGGCATTCACATGGCAGACTTCGAGAGATTGCCAAAGACCTTGGCTTTGATGCAGTTGGGTTACTTCACACTCATGCTTATGATGACTTGATTCTCCACACTAGTTTTGGGAGATTATGCTAAGCCGTGTCTGATCGCTTAGGCCATGTTTGAGTTACTAGTATTCTTTTTTGTTTATTTTGTTTCTACACATGTGCTATGTAGTTAGTATCCCACCATGTATGGAAAGGTCCTTCGTAAATTGCTAGGCAATTGCATAAGGCCTTCCGCTTTTTGTTTGAGTTCTTAAAGCATAGTCTAGTCTGTTAGGCCTGCTTAGAAACTGAGAGATGGTGGAGAGAGATGTTTATGATGATATTTAGAATATATTTATGAGATGATATTTCACGTTTTGGTATTAGAATGTATGAAAGAAATAGAATGGCACAATACAAGCATGTTAATGAATATGCAAGCAAATGCTTTGAAAATGCAAGATTATACAAATAAGTGATAGATGTAAAATTGATGCATATCAATATCTTATTTTTCCAAGGATACATCCTGTTCTAGACTGATCTTTTTCTTTTCCCATTGAGGTACATTTCCCATTGGTACGAGCCATAACATCTTGACCAACACATTAGGTCGTGGTAGTATTGTAGACAGAGAGCGATCTCGGAGGTGTCTTCATAACCTGTCTTGGATGCTAGATCCCTCTAATTGGGCTTTAGTATATGGCTTGGAGTGGGACCAAAAGGGAACAAATAAGAAACTAGCTCCAATGGGCCTTGGGCTTTTCTGTCAACTCTTGACAAGTCCAAAGTGACCATTAATTATATTTAATACTACTATATAAATATAATTGCACTCTAGGCCTTATTAATAAATTATATCTCAAGACTTTATTGTACATGCAAAGTCATGAATGTAGATAAGTCGAGAAAGAGAGAATATAATTTTAGTCCTGAATTCCGATCCTACTTGACTCTAGCTAGAAAATTCCAAAAGAAAAACAGCAAAAAAATTCAAAAATACCATTCCGGCATTATTTCTATCCAAACCAGGATGAGATAGGCCGAGAAAGAGAGAAAAAAATTTTAGTCCCGAATTTCGTTCCTACCCGACCTTGGCTAGAAAATTCCCAAAAAAAATTAAAAAAATTAAAAAACATCATTCTGGCATTATTTCTATCCAAATCGGGATGAGACAGGCCGAGAAAGAGAGAAAAAAAAATTTAGTCCCGAATTCCGTTCCCACCCGACCCTGGCTAGAAATTTCCCATAAAAAATGGCAAAAATTTTCAAAAAATTAAAAAACGTCATTCCGGCATTATTTCTATCCAACCCGGGATGAGATAGGACAAGAAAGAGAGAAAACAATTTTTGTCCCGAATTTCGTTCCTACCAACCCGGGCTAGAAAATTCCAGAAAAAAATAGCAAAAAAATTCAAAAAATTAAAAAACATAATTCCGGAATAATTTCTATCAAAACCGGGATGAGATAGGCCGAGAAAGGGAGAAAAAAAAATTTAGTCATGAATAACGTTAGTACCCGACCCAGGCTAGAAAATTCCAAAAAAAAAAAATAGTAAAAAATTAAAAAACATAATTCCAGCATTATTTCTATCCAAACTGGGATGAGAAAGGCCGAAAAAGAGAAAAAAAAAAATTTAGTCCCGAATTCCATTCCTACCCGACCTTGGCTAGAAAATTCCCATAAAAAAGGGCAAAAAATTTCAAAAAATTATAAAACGTCATTCCGGCATTATTTTGTATCCAAACCGGGATGAGATAGGCAGAGAAAGAGAGAAAACAATTTTAGTCCCAAATTTTGTTCCTACTCGAACCGGGCAATAAATTCCAAAAAAAAATAGCAAAAAAATTCAAAAAAAATTAAAAAACATCATTCCGGCATTATTACTATCCAAGATGGGATGAGATGGGCCGGGAAAGAGAGAAAAAAATTTTAGTCCCGAATGAGATGGGCCGGGAAAGAGAGAAAAAAATTTTAGTCCCGAATTCTGTTTCTACCCGACTCGGGCTAGAAAATTCCCAATAAAATAGAAAAAATTCAAAAAATTAAAAAACATCATTCCTACATTATTTCTATCCAAACCGGGATGAGATAGTCTAAGAAAGAAAAAAAAAAAAAAAACTAGTCCTGAATTCCAATCCTACCCGACCCTGGCTAGAAAAATCCAAATAAAATAGCAAAAAAATTAAAAAAATTAAAAAACGTCATTCCGTAATTATTTCTATCCAAAACGGGATGAGATATGCCGAGAAAGAGAGAAAAAAATTTTAGTCCCGAATTCCGTTCCTACCCGACCCGGGCATGAATATTCCCAAAAAAATAGCAAAAAAATTCAATAAATTAAAAAATATCATTCCGGCATTATTTCTATTCGAACCGGGATGAGATAGGATGAAAAAGAGTGAACAAAATTTTAGTCCCGAATTCCGTTCCTACTCGACCCGAGCAAGCAAATTCCAAAAAAAATAGCAAAAAAATTCGAAAAATTAAAAAAAAACCCCTTTCCGGCATTATTTTTGTCTAAAACGGGATGAGATAGGTTCAGAAAGAGAAAAAAAAAAAAGTTCCGAATTCCGTTCCTACCCGGCCCAGGCTAGAAAATTCCAAAAAAAAGTAAAAAAATTCAAAAAATTTAAAAACATCGTTCTGACATTATTTCTATCCAAAACGGGATGAGATGGGCCGAGAAAGAGAGAAAACATTTTAGTCCCGAATTCCGTTTCTACTCGACTCAGGCAAGAAAATTCCAAAAAAATAGCAAAAAAATCAAACAATTAAAGAACATCATTCCGGCATTATTTCTATCCAAAACGGGTTGAGATAGGCCGCGAAAGAGAGAAAAAAATTTTAGTCCCGAATTCCGTTCCTACCCGACCTAGGCTAGAAAATTCCAAAAAAAATAGCAAAAAAATTAAAAAATAAAAAACATCATTCCGGCATTATTTCTATCAAAAACGGGATGAGATAGACCAAAAAAGAGCGCAAAAAATTTTAGTCCCAAATTTGGTTCCTACTCGACCCAGGCTAAAAATTCCAAAAAAAAATAGCAAAAAATTAAAAAATATTAAAAAACATCATTCTAGCATTATTTCTATCCAAACCGGGATGAGATAGACCGAGAAAGAGAAAAAAAAAAAATTTAGTACTGAATTACGATCCTAACCGACCTTGGCTAGAAAATTCGAAAAAAAAAAATAGCAAAAAAATTAATAAACATCATTCTGGCATTATTCCTAACCAAATCGGGATGAGATAGGCCGAGAAAGAGAAAAAAAAAAAATTTAGTCTCGAATTCCGAATAAAATTGCAAAAAAATTCAAAAACGTCATTCCGGCATTATTTTTATCCAAAGCGGGATGAGATAGGCTTGGGAAGAGAGAAAAAAATTTTAGTCCAGAATTCCGTTCCTACCCTACCAGGGCTAGAAAATTTCAAAAAATATAGCAAAAAAATACAAAAAATTAAAAAACATCATTCCAGCATTATTTCTATCCAAAACGGGTTGAGATAGGCCGAGAAAAAGAGAAAAAAAATTTAGTCCCGAATTCTGTTCCTACATGACCCGGGCTAGAAAATTCCAAAAAAAAAAAAAAAAAAAAAAAAAAAAAAATTCAAATAATTAAAAACAAAACATCATTCCGACATTATTTCTATCCAAAACGGGATGAGATAGGCCGAGAAAGAGAGAAAAATATTTTATTCCCGAATTCCGTTCCTACTGACCTGGGCTAGAAAATTCCAAAAAAAATAGGAAAAAAATTAAAAAACATAATTCCGGCATTATTTCTATCCAAACCAGGATGAGATAGGCTGAGAAAGAGAAAAAAAAAAAAAATAGTCCCGAATTCCGTTCCTATCGACCTAGGCTAGAAAATTCCAAAAAAAAAGGAAAAAAATTCAAAAACATAATTTCGACATTATTTCTATCCAAACTAGGTTGAAATAGGCCGGGAAAGAGAGAAAAAAAAATTTTGTCCCGAATTCTATTCCTACCCGACCCAGGCTTGAATATTCAAAAAAAAAAAAAAAAAAAAAAAAAAAAAAAAAAAAAAAAAAAAACATTATTCCGGCATTATTTCTATTCAAACCGGGATGAGATAGGCCGAGAAAGAGAAAAAAAAATTTTAGTCCCGAATTCCGTTCATACTCGACCCAGGCATGAAAATTCCAAAAAAAATACCAAAAAAATTCAAAAAAATTTTTAAAAACCTCTTTCTGGCATTATTTCTATCCAAAAAATTCAAAAACATAATTTTGACATTATTTCTATCCAAACTAGGTTGAAATAGGCCGGGAAAGAGAGAAAAAAAAATTTTGTCCCGAATTCTATTCCTACTCGACCCAGGCATGAATATTCAAAAAAAAAAAAAAGCAAAAAAAAAAAAATTAAAAAACATTATTCCGGCATTATTTCTATTCAAACTGGGATGAGATAGGCCGAGAAAGAGAAAAAAAAATTTTAGTCCCGAATTGCGTTCATACTCGACCCAGGCATGAAAATTCCAAAAAAAATACCAAAAAAATTCAAAAAAAATTTTAAAAACCTCTTTCTGGCATTATTTCTATCCAAAAAAGGATGAGATAGGCCGAGAAAGGGAGAAAAAAATTTTAGTCCCGAATTCCGTTCCCACCCAACCCGGGCTAGAAAATTCCAAAAAAAAATAGCAAAAAATTTCAAAAAATTAAAAAACATAATTCCGGCATTATTTCTATCCAAACAGGGATGAGATTGGCCAAGAAAGAGAGTAAAAAATTTTAGTCCTGAATTCCGATCCTACCCGACCCTTGCTAGAAAAAAATTCAAAAAATTAAAAAACCTCTTTCTGGCATTATTTCTATCCTCCAACTTACAGCAACAAAAGTTGTGAACTATTATTCCAGCGATTACAATGACTGGAATTTACTCAGTAGTGAACAATGGTTCTATCATATTCATTATTTTGATGTAGTCAATAGTTTTCACACCCTTGTGCATACATTCTGGAAATTAAATAAATAAAACTAAACAAAAATAATTGAGCAAGATAAGAACTATTAGTATTTTTTACATAAACTGATTAACATGATTATGATCTCATATACAAATATACAGTGCTTTAGGGCCATTAGTTAAACATGGTTGTGGGGAATTGTTTTAAACAATCATCGAGTCTGTGTCCTACAATTCTAATCAGCATTTTTTTTTTTTTTTGCTTATGTTGAAGTCACAGCTCCCAATGAATAGGCCAAGTATACGAGAACTCCTATCAATACCTATACACTACATTGTGAGACAAAGTGCAAACATGGCCTCAAAGGGAATCAAACATTGAATTCATATCAGATCTGCTACTTCAAATTCTAACAAGGAATCTTGGATCTCAAACATATATCATAAACTAGTATACAATAAGTTCATAACAAATTATCATAATGCCACACATAAATAAAACCCCCCAAAAAAATCCCAGGTCTGAAAATCATAAACCCTTACTCATATCAAACAACCAATGTCAAAATCATCAAAAAAATAAATAAATCTCACACAACCAAATCAACACCGAAAAACCCATATGAAAAATGACAAGAAATCAAATATGTGTAAAAAATTATGATTCATCAAAAATAAAACCTGAAACTTTGAGTTGTTTTTCCAGTAAGGAGCAGAAATCGAACCTAAGAAAAACCAGAGAAGGGTTTGAGATGAAGAAAAACGAAAAGAAAAAGGAGAAATCTAATCTAAAAGGGCAGAAAAGTACCTGGTTTTGCTTGCAATGGGCGGCGCCGGCGGAAGCTGGAGATGGCCGGTGGTGCCTTGGACCTTGGAGCCGGAGATTGGCGGGAGAGGGGACTGGAGGTGGCTGGGTTTTTTTGGAGAGAAATCTGAGAGGGTGGCAAGATTTTTTTGGAGAGATATACTAGAGGGGGAGTTTTGGAGTGATAAGTATCGGGGCGTAAGGACCGAGCAAATGTAAAATGTCTTACATAAATTAGATTTTTTTTTTTTTGGATAACAAACTTGAAACTTTCAATAAATAGAAGAAAACATTACGTCATGACGAAGAGTTTGTTTCAATAAACAAGGATTCTCTTCCATCCACACTATAAAGTCACCAATATAAATAGCATGTTTTACTAATATATGGGCAGGTTTATTTTCATTTCTACATATATGAGAAAATAACACTTTCCTAACATCATGGGTAGAACTTTGAATCCCATAAATAATAGGCATCACAAAAATAGGCGGCAATGATAAACCTTGAAGGGCATGAACCACATTGAGAGAGTCATCTTCCAAAATAAAATCTTGTAATCCAACATCTTTGGCAAACTCCAAACCCAATTCAAATGCTTTGGCGTAAAATAAATATTGTAAAATTGAAAAATATTTTTTTGAAAATAATTTTTTATTGAAACAAACAGAACGTATGTCTCATACGCAAATCTTAGGTAAACAAATCTTTTTAAGCGTAAGGTAAGAAATTCAAATTATAATTCTCTAAGGCCAACTGTGCCTTAATGATTAGTTTTGCTGTGATTAATGTTAATTAGGAAGGCAATCCCATGGTCTAATTGATATCTATGGGTCGGGCAGTCGGGTTTTTTTAATAAAATATTTTAATTAATTAATCTCTACTATATATAAGAGGATTCCCCTATTTCAACTAGACTTTTATATGGTTCAAAAATATCTTCATTAATAAAGGGTAACTTCATTTAGAAATAGGGTCATAAATGTCAAATAACAAATTTCATTTTGAATTCAAAAAGAGAATTCCTAAAATTTAAGAATTTTTTTTCTTTTATGTTCAAAAAAGAAATTACAGTTACAGCTTCTCTCTAAAGTTTATCATTTTTATTTGTTTGAAAATTAAAAATATATATTTCTAAATTATAATATATGCAAATTATTAACCTTTACAAAAAAAAAATAGAAGAGCCTTTGAGCATGTGCGTGAGTGCGTGCTCAAAGGCTAGTGTAATATAACAAAGTTATCAACTCAATTAAATCATGAATTTGGGTAGGGCTAAGCTCATAAAATTTGAGTAATTTTCTAATTGTATTCTTATTATTTTTAATAAAATATATAAAAAATTAAAAGCTTTTTCTTTTTAATTTTTCCTAATATTAATTCTTATAAATAATATATATTTTTAAAAGAATATATGATATACACAACCCTGCATCTATTATGTGTGTTTTATTTATTTATTATTATTTTTTAAAGTTTAATTACATTAAATTTTTTTAGAAGAAAATTACATTACTATTTTATACCTTTTTTTAGAGAGTTTCAATCTATAACGTTCACTCCTATTGATAGTTTTTTATTATCAGACCAAGACATTAATTGGATTTTGGTGTAGGCGGGAATTGAATCTCAGATCTCTTATTCAACTGTCGAAAAGCTAATTGGAACCCACAACTTCCTTATACTTATTTGCATGTAAAATATCAAGACCATATAAGAGATTAATAATAGGGTAAACTACATAGTTCCTTATCCTTTATGTAGGAAAAACATAGTTTGTATGGCATACAAAACATACGTAGCGGAAAACTAACGGATCTACTTCATTCGCAATTGATAACATGTACTATGTAAATTTTAGAATTTAAGAATAAGAGAGCGTATCTTGGTGTGGTGAAATTCAAAACCAAAGATTAGAAGTACTTAGGAACACTTTCAATCTTCACTTCAATTCCACTTATGCCCAAGAAGTGTGGTCTCTCAATCAGTTTATACGTATGTATTCAAGGGAGAATAAGAGAGTGGCTTATACTCACATACACACTATTTTTATACATTACCATACAGTGAAAATTCTATATGTTTCTCTCCTTATATATAACTGATTATCTAATTGGGCTTTAGTATGTGGATTGGAGTGGGACCAAAAGGGACAAATAAGACACTAGCTCTAATAGGTTTTGGGTCTTTCTATCAACTCTTGGCAAGCCAAAAATTATCATTAATTATATTTAATACCATTATATAAATATAATTGTATTCTAGGCCTTATTAATAAATTATATCACAAGACTTTATTATACATTCAACCCCTTCATTAAAATATTCGTAGTAGTACAAAGTCATGAATGTTGACTGCCACTTTGAAAATTGATACATTTTAATCCTTGAGTACCTAGTTTAATCCTTTAAGTTATTCATCATATATTTATAAAATTCAATTTCATAAATATATACTTTAGTAACTTTTTACTAAAATGGCTAGACCTAACACTCTAAAGAATCAAACCTATTAAATTTATCTCAAAAGAATAATTTATTTCTTCGTTAAGAGATTATGAATTCCATCTTGAGAATATATGTTCTTTCAACATTAAATGTGGCTGCCTAACATGCTGAGGTTTTGATTGTGACTTTAGATCTCACTCTTGATATACCAAAGCAACCTACATGGTGTACTGTCGTAGGCAACCAAAAATAAAACCTATACTCCTAAAAATATATGTAGTGGTGTGAGTAAGGATCGTTCCCACGGAGAATATCTAGCCTAGTTTTATGCTATGTGAATAAGGATTTTTTGGGGGGGGGGGTTTGAGTATAATGAAAACAATTTTAAGAAAAACAACTAAGGAACAATACAAATTAAAATATCAAAATCAATCAAAAGAACAAACCTTGGTCTAAGTCAACATCCACTATCAGAATTTTACAACTGATCATCGATGCAAGTATACATCAATTCACATTTTGAATATTCACCGTTGGAACTATTTTCCTATTTCTCCCTAGTCATAGTTAATTAGAAAACATGCGATCTAATAAACCCTAACTACTAAACAACCCATGATAAGCGCTAAAGGTTTAATCTAGTAGCAGCATTAAGAATTAGAGAGATCGATGAAACTAAACAACACAAGCGTAAGCAGTTGTATTTAATTTAGTCGAGCATTCTTCCTAATTTCTAATGCAGCAAATCATTAAATCTTGGTTTCTTCACAAATTAGAGAGATCAAACAATTACGGATTTGATATCTAACTTAGCAATAGATTGCAATGAATAATAAACTAGCAGGTCTCCTAGTAATTAAACGAGACAATCATGAAAATAGGTACAGAAGAACATCTGATACTCAAAGCATAAAATTGAATCGTAAAAAAAAATTAGATCCCATAGTTTTATTGATTCAGAGGCTTCTATTTCCTTCGACCAAGTATAAAAGTTTAGCCAAGCCGGGCCATGATGAAAACTTGAATGAGAAAATTAGAGAAGAGGGGAGAGAGAGGCGTGTGTCAAGTCTAATTTTTCCTCTCCCTTTTACATGTTAATTCCCCCTTTTCCAAGCCTATAAGATCTCCTAAAACTATTCTAAGTACTATCCTAAAATAACAACATCCAAATCTGACTAATTAAAGAAAAAATAAAAAAATAAAATAAAATAGAGTCCTAATATAACTAGGAAAGTAGTGTTTTCAGTCGGAAATTTCTTGCACTAGATCTGCAAACTTCCAAAAATAAACCGCATCAAATCCGCGTATTAGAATTGTAGGCAGGCTAAGGAATGTTCTAGAACGTCAGTAGTGCAGGTGAAGCAACTTCAAGCCCGATTTAGACCTCGATGCATCAAGTATCTCTCAAAACTCAAAATAGTAAAGTTGTAGAGATTTTATTAGAGTTCCATAGCATCTTGAATCATCTCAATCGGAGATCAGATGAGAGAGTTATGCCCAGATTACGAAGCAATGTCGAAATTGTCCTGAATTGCCCAATTAGCCTCGTTTTGCACTTAATGCTTCCATTTGCATCCTAAATCAAAATATCAGAATAATGAGTACATTTAGGCACCAAATAAGTATAAAAGACTAAATATTAAGGGAAAAAAATATGAAATTTTGCATTCTCATCACTACACTTCATGATCAGGTTCATTATTCTCTCAAGATTGAGAGTTCATGTAAATAGAAGTTGTGAGATTTATTATTCATTTGACAGTCGTTAGTAGAATAATAAATTTCACAACGGTCTAGTTCAATATGTCTTAACACTTGAAACATATCAACATATCAATTAGAAGTCTCCACTTCCATGATCAAGACAAATAATCTTAGGTGATATGTTATAGTCTTCGCAAATGAAATGCCCAATTTCATCACTGACTACGAACTAAAATTTTGAGTTTACAAAGAACTTGTAATTTATATCTTCTATGACTAAATCACACAAATCACATACTATACATCTCATGGACTATATGATAATGTCCAAATATTCATGTTGCCATTATTTTAGATAATAATAAAACAACTTTATTAATCACAATATAATATCATACATAACATCATACAATAGGATTTAAAGGGCATATATCCTAACAATCTCCCACTTGCCCTAAAGACTATTGTGTAGTAATCTAACTCTCATTCCCTCCAAATGTGACTCAAAAGTCCTTTGGGACAAGGCTTTGGTAAAGGAATCTACTAGATTATTTGTACTATCAATCTTTGCTACTGCTACATCTCCTCGAGCAATAATGTCTCAAATGATGTGGTACTTTTTTTCAATATGCTTTCCTTTCTTGTGATTTCTTGGATTGTGTAACCGCTCCACTATTGTCGTAGAACAATGTGATAGGAACTTACTTTATTCTCACAACACTAAGATCGAAAAGGAATTTCTTGAGCCAAACAGATTCCTTTGCTGCTTCAAAGCAGCAACATATTCAGCTTCCATGGTGGAGTCGGCAACACAAGATTGCTTAACAATACTCCAAACTTATGGCTCCACCTCCCAAGGTGAACACACAACCTGAAGTGGACTTTCTAAAATCAAGATCTGACTAAAAATCAGAATCTGTGTAACCAATAGGTATCAAAACTCACATCGATAAACTAGCATATAGTCTCTCGTTCTCCTTAAATACTTGAGAAAATGCTTTATAGCCTCCTAATGTTTTGGTGCTGGATTTGATTGATATCGACTGACTATGCCAATTGAATAATAAATATCTAGCCTAGTACATAGCATGACATACATGAGACTTCCCACTGCAGAAGAATAAGGAATTTGTTTCATTGTCTTTTCTTCTTCAAGAGTCTTAGTCCTTTGGTCATCAAACAGAGGAACTCCATATCTGAAAGGAAGTAATCCTTTCTTGGAGTTTTGCATGCTAAACCTTGCTAGAATCTTATCTATATATCCAGCTTGTGACAAGCCTAACATTCTATTCTTTCGATCTTGCCAAAGCTTGATCCCTAGAATATAGTTAGCTTCGCCTAAGTCCTTCATATCAAATTTGCTTGACAACCAAATCTTTACTGATGACATTACCCCTATATCATTTCCAATGAGTAGAATATCATCAACATAAAGTACTAGGAGCATTACTACTTCGATGTCTTTTTTACTCACATGGTTCATCTAGATTTTGTTCAAAACCAAATGAGTTGATTTCTTGATCAAATCTGAAGTTCCATGATCTAGATGCTTGCTTAAGTCCATAAATGGACACTTTCAACTTTCATACCATATGCTCTTGGTTCTTTGCTACGAAACCTTCCGGTTGTATCATATAGATTTCTTCTTCAAGATTGCCATTAAGAAATGCAGTCTTGACATTCATTTTTCGAATCTCATAATCATAATGAGAAGCAAAGGATAAGAGAATTCTGATAGATTTAAGCATTGCTACTGGTGAAAAGGTTTCTTCATAATCAATACCTTCTTTTTGTGTATACCCTTTTTGCCACTAGCCTTGCTTTAAAGGTTTCAACCTTTTCATCTATCTATCTCTTCCTTTTGTAAACCCATTTGCAACCAATAGATTTAATGCCATTAGGTGTCTTTACAAGATCCCAAACTTGATTGGAATACATAGAATCCAATTTAGATTTCATAGCTTTGACCCAATGATGTGCATTTATATCTTTCATTGCCTCTTCATAATTGTAAGGATTAGATTCAGCCTTTTCTGAGATAGCTTCATAAGTTTCTCCCAGACCTATAAATTTTACAAGTGGCCAACCAATTCTCCCACTACGATGAGGTACTTGTGTACGAGTAATCTCATGAGTAGAATCTTGTGGTGTATCTAATACAACCACATCATCCCTAGTTTCATCCATTGGTCGTTCAATTACAGGTTCATCTATTTCAGCCAAGACAACCTTACTTCTAGGATTAAAATTATTCACATAATCATCTTCCAAAAATTTGGCATTGGTGCTAACAAACACTTTGTTATCTTTATGATTATAGAATAAATAACCCTTAGTTTCCTTTGAATACCCTTAAATCATGCATACTTCTGTTTTTGCTTCCAACTTGTCAGACTTCCCTTTTAACCCATGTGCTGAACATCCCCAAATGTGGAGGTATTTCTACTCCACAATTCCTTAAGTGAGTTGGGAACTGATTTTGATGGAACTAAATTTAAAATATGCATTGTAGTTTTTAGTGCATATCCTCAAAAGGAAATTGGTAAAGTTGAATAACTCATCATGGACCTAATCATTTCTAAAAAAGTCTTATTCCTTCTCTCTGCTACACCATTTTGTTGAGGAGTTCCAAGTGAAGCCAATTGGGATTAAATCCCATTTTGAGTTAAGTAATCCTTGAAATCCCCAAGAAGGTATTCACTACCTCGATCATATTGAATGGCCTTTATGTTTTTACCCAACTGGTTCTCAACTTCAGCCCTAAACTCTTCGAACTTTTCAAAGGCTTCGGACTTCCGTCTCATTAGGTACACATAACCATATCTTGAGTAATCATTCATAATAGTGATGAAGTACTCATAACCATTAGGTGCTCATCACTATGAAGTACTTATTAGGTACACATAACCACATCCGTATGAACTAATTCAAGCAACTCTCAGGCTCTTTTACTTTTTGCATTAAAAGGTCTTTTGGTCATTTTGCCCTCCAAACAAGATTCACAAATTGGAAATCCATCAAAATCCAGTATCTCTAAGAGTCCATCTTTTATCAGTATTTGAATTCTGTTTGAATTAATATCACCCAAACACAAGTGCCAAAGATATGCATCATTAGTAGAAGGAAACTTTCTCTTTAATAATTTTACATGAGAATTATTATCTAATTCAGAATTGTATAATTCATGCTTATTAGGAGTTAAAATATAAAAATCATCAACAATATTTCCAAAATAGACAAAGACTTTATCCTTCTTTATTACAACATTGTTTTTCAAGATAACATAATATCCATGTCTACCTAAATAAGTTGCAGAAATTAAATTCCTACGAAAATTAGGTGCATACAAACAGTCTTTCAATATTAAAACTCTAGAACCAAAACATAAATTAAACACTCCAATAGCTACAACTGGAATTCTGCTCCCATTAGCCAAAGTAAGAAACATTTCCCATTCATTCAGCTTTTTGGTCTCCTGGAACCCTTACAAAGAATTGCAAATACGATTTGTACAACCTGAATCCACACACCAGGAATCCGTGGGATTTTTTACTAAACATATTTCAAAAAGGAATGAACTTTTCATAACCTTATTCTGGGCAGCTCTGAATTTTGGACAATTCCTCTTCTAATGACCTTTCTCGCCACAATGGAAACACTTTCCTTTGGCGTAGTCCTTTTTCTTTCCCTTGTTGGAAACTCGTAAGGAAATTTGTTTACCATCTTGCTTGGTGAAGTCCTTCTTCTTCCTCTTTTTACCCTTACCTTTCGACTTAGGTTGAGAAGAAAAAGCTTCAACCATATTAGCACCAACACTGGATGTATCAAGAATGCCTTCTGCCGCCACCAATTCATTCAGACAATGTATAAATCATTTCGTTCATAATATAATTAAGTCTGAATTCCTTAAATGATTCTGGTAATGATTGGAGTATCATATCCACTTGGGATTCTCCATCAATATTGGCACCTAAAACCTCCAGTGTATTCAGATGAGAGGTCACCCTAAGACAATGCTCGCTTATTGAAGTACCTTTCGCCATTTTGGTATTATAAATCTGTCTCATAATTTCTTGCCTAGCAGAATGGCCTTGCTCACCAAACATCTCCTTTCGACTTAGCATTATGTCCGAAGCTAGTTCTACATCCTGCATTTGATGCTGTAGAACATTTAAAACAGCTGCTAGGATATAGCACTTGGCCATCTCATTAGATTTCTGCCAACGATCATATCACTGTTTTTCCTTAAGAGGAGCATCTAATGATGGGAAGTTAGGACAAGGTTCATAAAGCACGAATTTGTGCTCTTTAGTAGTGAGAACAATGTCCAAGTTTCTTTTCCAGTCAACATAGTTGGATCTAGTTAGTTTGTTTTGATTAAGAATAGCAACAAGTGGGCTAAAAGATGCCATGATTTAAATATGAAAATAACAAAAATGAATATGATAAGTAAACTGGACATTATCAATTTAGCATATAAACATATAGTATGGAACCTTAATAAAACCATAACATAAAATATGCAACGACAACTCAATCCATGGCTATAATTCCTTGGTAGCAAGTATATTATAAACATCATGATTGATTGAGAAATATTCTCATTATTAGTGCTATCATGAGAACTCTTATCGTTTACTAATAATATGCTGTATTAATTTTAGCCTCTAAGTAAATAATGACATAGCTCCTTTGGGAGGTTAACATTACACTTAGTTTAGTGTACACTATTATCTAGAATCATTTGTATCCATATTTCATCTCCCTTATAGTGTTTAAACTTGTAGTACCATGAAACAAAACACCCTCCTTTGGGATTGTGAGGTATATACGCCAAGACGAGGTGCTTGTTCACGCTACTTTAAATGGGTAAGTTCAATCTTGTAGTACTATGATGTAAACACCCTCCTTTGGGATCGCAAGGCATATAAGCCAAGACGAGGTGCTCCTTTACACTATTATGAACAGATAATGGAGGCTGTGAGATCCAACCCTTGTATCTCTCTCCCACTAGATATTTTAAAAGAAAGGTTTTTAATTAGAAATCATGTGTAATCTCATCACACATAGCCTTGCACTTCTAAAGTGTGAAAACACTTAAAAATTCAAAATCACAGCATTTGATCGATCGAACCTTTTTCTCGATCAGTCGAAAAAAGTGAAGAAATTCATACCAAACCTTCTGCCTAGCTCGATTGATACTTGATCGCAACTTGATCGATCAAAAAAAGAACATTCAATTTATCAGAAGTAATTTTTGATCAATCAAAAATATAAAGAAAATCATCACATAGGTTTTGTCCAATTTGATCGACTCTCGATTGCTAGTTGATTGATTGAAAAGGAATATTTGATCGATCCAAAATAAATTTCGATCGATCGAAACACGTGATGAAATTTTCCAAGAGGTTTTTGTCTCACTCGATCGATCGAAGGTGAATCTCGATTGATCGAAACTCATGAAACTGAATTTTTTCCAGAATTTTTTTGAAGCAGTTTTCAACAGTTTTCATGAATAAACTTTTATGATATGAACATAAACGATTGAGATTGTGATCAAAAACTGAATTGCATTGATGCTATAGTCTTAAAGTTCAATCTAACATACTTAATATCAAACTTAAACAACATCATAACATTAATATCATTTTTTATCAGACAATAATTTCAATAACTATGCAAAAAATTGATTGTAGAATCTTCTAACATCATGAAATTACTATCTTTGATTCCAAAACTCACAAAATATGTTATACAAATTTGAAATTGAAGACTGCTTTGATACCAATTGTAGGAAAAACATAGTTTGTATTGCATACAAAACATACGAAACAAAAAATTAACGGATCTATTTCATTTGCAATTGATAACATGTACTATGTAAATTTCAGAATTTAAGAACAAGAGAGCGTATCTTGGTGCAGTGAAATTCAAAACCAAAGATTAGAAGTACTAGGGAACACTTTTAATCTTCACTCCAATTCCACTTATGCTCAAGAAGTGTGGTCTCTCAATCAGTTTATATGTATGTATTCAAGGGAGAATAAAAGAGTGGCTAACACTCACATACACACTATTTTCATACATTACCATACATTACAAAATTTTGTATGTTTCTCTCCTTAAATACAATTGATTATCTAATTGGGCTAGCCTTTTAGGCCATTCCAATTGGGCTTTAGTATATGACTTGGAGTGGGACCAAAATGGATAAATAAGACACTAGCTCCAATGGGTTTTGGGTCTTTCTATTAATTGTTAGCAAGCCCAAAATTACCATTAATTATATTTAATACTACTATATAAATATAATTGCACTCTAGGCCTTATTAATAAATTATATCCCAAGACTTTATTATATATTCAACCCCTTCATTAAAATATTCGTAGTAATACAAAGTCATAAATGTTGATTGCCACTTTGAAGATTGCTACATCTTAATTCTTGAGTACCTGGTTTATTTCTTAAGTTATTCATCATATATTTATGAAATCCAATTTCATAAATATATACTTTAGTAACTTCTTACTAAAGTGGTTAGGCCTAACACACTAAATAACCAAACCCATTAAACTTATCACAAGGGAATAATTTATATCTTCATTGATAGATTATGAATTCCATCTTGAGAATAGATGTTCCTTCAACATTAAATGTGGCTGCCCAACATACTGAGATTTTGATCGTAACTTTAGATTTCACTCTTGATATATCAAAGCAACCTACACTTTATGATTAGGTTCATTACTCTCTCAGGATTGAGAGTTCGTGTAAACAGAATTCGTGAGTTTTATTATTCATTTGACAGTTGTTAGTAGAATAATAAATCTCATAGTGGTCCAGTTCAATATATCTTAACACTTAAAACATATCAACTAGAAGTCTCCACTTCCATGATCAAGACAAATCATCTTAGTTGATATGTTATAATTTTCGCAGATGAAATGTCAAATTTTATCACCGACTACAAACTAAAATTCTAAGATTACAAAGAACTTGTGATTTATATCTTCTGTGATTAAATCACATAAATCACATACTATGCATCTCAAGGACTATATGATAATGTACAAATATTCATGTTACCATTATTTTAGATAATAATAAAACAACTTTATTAATCACAACATAATATCATACATAATGTCATACATAGCATCTTACAATAGGATTTAAAGGGCACATATCCTAACACTTTACACCATATGTCAATTTAGCCCTTAACCTTCTAATCGTGTCAATTTGGTCCCTAATCTTTCACTTCCATGTCAATTTGGTTCCTATCGTTATCCTCATGTTTGGAAAAATTTGATGTGTCAAATAGTATAATAAAAAATAATTTTTCATATCATATCAATTTCCAATGGTACTTCCACATGAGATTAAAATTATTTTTAAAAAAGAGCCAAATTTGATGTTGACACGTGAGATCAAGTTTGGGGAAAAATTCTAAAATTCCTAAAACTCTTTTTTCATCAGACTTCATCTTCTTCTCTTCTGACTCAAGTAGGATGGTTTTGCAATGAGATTGGCAAAGGTGAAAGCTGAAAGCTAACAAAGGCTTCGAGACTTCTTATGACACTTTATTTTTATATCCAATAATGGAGTAATCAGGGAGTCTTTTGAAGTTGTTATGCTAGTTTGGGTTGCAACGCTAGTAGTCATTGATGGGGTTGCCGGAGAGGCGTGTTGGTTGGTATGGGGGCCTTTTGCAAGCTTGGGCCTCTACCCTTCTGTTGTACTAAGGCTTGTGAGTCTAGGGTAGGAGAGTTGGGACTGGCCTAGTTTGGAACTGCACTATAGGCCAGCTTGTGCTCTAGTTGGGCTCACCCAATGTTAAGACAAGCCGTAGAGAGTGTGACTCAGGCTGAATACAAGACATTGTTGTATTTGGATAGCTGTTTCAGCAAAATTATACTATGGCAGAATGTTATAATAAAACACATTTAATGAAGTCACAGTAGATAGCTAACACCATTCGTAAAATAAACATAGCTACAACAGAACAACTAATACAGAAAATAGAATAGAGAAAGAAATGCTACAGCAGGATAGGCAATGCTAAAATGAAACTAATCATACTAATACTGTCAACACAAACTAAAAGGAAGTTGTAGCAGGATGTCCCGTGATACAGTGAAGGTACCCTCATCTTCCCTAACCTTGGGTTGGGTTGTTTGGCAGGAGTGGGTCCAAAAAGGGGAAGCAATCCCTAACGCAGGCAACCTTAATACAGACACTATAGAAATTACTTGCATTAGGAAAAGGGCCAAGATGGTTTCACGTCCTAGGTTATGGGTTCAAGAGAGTGGGTGTTGACGCCTCATTACTGCTCGACCACCCATCACGGCGATGCTTGTGCACCTTCTCTTAGTGTGAGAGTTATATGGAGGTGTGTCATACCTCGGGTGTGTGACTGGAATATGAGTCGATTTTAAGGAAATTATCAAGGGTAAGTGAAGTCACCACCAATCATTGGGTTTTTTCTAAGGTGTGATTGGTCACCTAACTTTATTTGATTTCATTACCAATCCTAGGTTAAGAAAAATGTCGTTTTTCCTAATCTAATATGGATGGATAAAAAATATTGATTCTTGAGTTCGGAAGTCTGGTTACATGTGGGGAAGGTGTTAGACACACCACAGCGCCTGTCCAAGGATTGTCCTTTGTTTTGGTAGAATTATATTTTTTTAAACATTGGTAATTGAAAACAAGCTATTGGCATTAGCTTTTGGGGCTTTAAACGTGTTAGGCTTTAAGGTTTGATTTTGGAATAGGCATGGTCCTAGTCGATGCTTTCTCAATGCGTTTGGAATCGTTGCCAAATTTCCACGGCGAGAATTCAGTAGCATTTTGCCTTATTTTTGTGGCGGAAATCCGGCAGTACTTCGCCTTAGGTGCGTTATAGCATACAAAACACTATTCTCACAAAGCTTTCACCGTGAGAATATGGCAATGTGGATGCCCTATTTTCACGGCAAAAATCCTGTAGAGTTTTGCATTTGGTGTGCTATGGTGCACCGGCAAGGTTTCGCATCTATGTATACGATACAACATGTATCGACATGCTTATACTGAGACGAGTCGACGCCCCTCAAAGTATCAAGCATGTCGTTGCATATCACATACATGGGGAAACCAGTGTTACTGGGTGACATGGATCAGGATGATCACACCACGATGATTGTGCACACAATATAGCATGAATATATACGACAATCGACTTGAGCACATACCCACACTACAAGGTTAAGAGCTCTCATGATTAGAGAGGGTCACTCACATAGCCATGAGAGTCCATCATACAAAGTGCACAATCATCCATATACAAATAGATATAGATATACATACATCATGCATAATGCAACCACACAGTGGGAAAGTAAATCCGACATTGCCAACATTGCCAACATTCCAAGAGTATGGCTTAGCAAGGTACAGGAAATGTAAAATAGACATTGCCATACCCAAGGAATGCGGCCCTAGCAAAGAGCAAGAAAAGTAAATGGGTACAAGGAGAGGGGGAACCCTAATACATGCTCTAGAGAAAAGGCTTAGAGAGAGAGAGAGAGAGAGAGAGAGAGAGAGAGAGATAGAGAGAGAGAGAGAGAGAGAATCGCTCTAGAGGGGCTAGGCCCCTTAATCTACTAAACATTGCCCTTGGTTGGCTTGCATCTTCTTGCTTGCATCCTTACCTTTTTTGCTTGCGCCTAGGAGGTTGCACCCTTGCTCCAAGTATCCATGCTCCATGCGTGTACATGTAAAGACAAAAGGAATAACCCAGTAGATATGCAAAGGAAGAAACAAGGGAAAAAGGGAGAGCATGCCAAGAACACACTAACAAAGGGAGCCAAATGGGGGCAAACAAAGCATGCTAAGCATATGAAGGGGGCAAACAAGCATGTTATCAAACAAAAGAGGTTGTCCTAGGAGGACAAATGTAGGTTTGGATCGAGTGTCCATAATTCCATTAGATTGGAGTATGGACGACACAAGCGAGCAAAGACTCATGGATGAACATGTAGGCAAGCATGCAAAGATGCATAAAAGTGAAGAAAGCTAAACGGGTAGCACAAAGCAAGAAAGGCAAGCATATCAACATCGCACGGAGTAGAGAAAGGTGTGTATCAAGCACACCAACACCACAGATGTGTATCTCACAAGTGGTTACATCCAAACAAGCCCTATGAGGGACAAATGCAACCACACAAAGCAAGTGGCCCTAAGGACCGACAAGCACAAGCCCACGAAGGGCATAAAGCATGGCAAAGCCTAGATCTAGAGAGGCTAACATGGAGATAAAGCATAGAAGCAAACAAGCAAATATGGACATGCATAAAGGAAATGATCCAAACCCTTTAATATAAGCCTAGGTGTGTAGATGTAGGCCTAGACTATAGGATCTAGATCTACACTCGACCAATAAGGGCCAAAACACAAGAAAGAGAGATATCAAGGGACAAAAGGGCTATAGAAGCACGTGGCATAGTAACCAACATAGATTTAAGCACATAAGCATGGCATGGAACACATAAACACATAGATCTAAGCATAAACATGACAAAGAATACATAGCCATGTCGATCTAAGCATAAACATGGCAAAGAACACATAGGCATGTAGATCTAAGCATAAACATGGCAAGGAGTCTAAAGTCATGTGGATCTAAGCACAAACATTAAATTTAGACATATCCTAGCCTGAAAAGGCTAGGCCAACAACATCAAAGCGATAAATCATGGCATAAGCAAGGAAATATGCTATAAAAACTATAAAGACATGTTAGGAAGCAAGAACATGCTAGGAAAAGCAATAAAGCATATTATTGAACAAGAAAAAGCTATAAAAAGAAAAAGGTGTGTATTGTAGCTAGAAAGCTACATCCACACCCTTAAACCTCAAATCCAAGGTATGGAACCAAGGAGAGGAAGATTGGGTGCAAGAACACTACCTTGAAATTATGGTGAAAATAGAAGAATCAAAGGTGTTTAGGTGTGTTTGGATATGTTTGGGAGAGAAATTAGAGACAGGAGTGAGAGAATCTACCTAGAAATTGCCTAAAATCTTTTTTTTTTTTTTTTTGTGCGCAAAATGAGGGGTTTGGGGGTATTTATGGACCTTGGCATGCCTTTTGAGGCTTGCTGCACCTTGTTGGTGTGTCGGGTCAGGCTGGTAGCCCTACAAGGAGCACCGAGTCAACTCGCCTGACGTTAGCATTTTTTTTTCCGCTTTTGGTTCTGACTTCGATCGCATATTTGACGGCCTTCTTGGACTCAAATTAAGTTGATCTTGGTGTCCCTAGAAAGCTGTGGATGTTTAGTTTCTAGAACATTAAAGAAATTGAAATGCCAATGGTTGGATCAAAAGTTATGGCCTTGGAAAGTGTGCTGATGCGCTTCACATGGTTTTTGAGATATCTCAACTGTTAACTTTGATTTTGACCCATGAGCAGTTGTTGGAAAGGGAATTTGACATTCTTTGTAATGAAACTAGTTTCAACCCATTCAGATGGTTGGATCAAAATTTGGGGCTCTCGGGAGTCCACTTCAGGTCAAACTTGGTCAACGTTAGTCAAAGTTGACAAAAATCTCTGAGTGACTTGGGTTTGATGTAAAAGTATGATAAATGTTGTTTTGGGAGGATTTTGACCTCGTTTGACTCTCGGTCAACTCAAGGTTGACCAGGGGCATTTTGATCAATTTGACTAGAAAATGCACTTTGAGTGCTCCAATGCTCAAATGGGTGGCATCACGTCAATCTAGATGTTTCCACGGCTCTTTGGAGAATAGTTAATATTTTTGAAATTTTTTGGGTCTAACACGTAAATCGAGGGCAGACAAAATACGGTATCTACAGGTGCCCCTTCTTTATCTGACATCTTGAGTGCAATGAGAGGTGTTGGATAAAGAACGTAGTTCCGCATTTTGTTGCCCCAAAATTATGTGTGGAAAATGTGTTGTTCATAGGTCAAGACTGGTTTCACCTGACAATGTTGAGCTGCTGCTTTTAACTTCTACTTTGCGCTTAAGGTTAGTGTCCTTTTTTTTTTCCAGCAAATATGTTAGTAGCAAAGCAACTAGGAGATCGATTACCACTTGGAGGGCGGCAAAAAGGTTTTTCTCCGAGTTCTTCGGTTTCCTCTTCGATAACACATCGGCGTATTATCTTGTGTTTGCATATTTCTTCCTTACTCTTTTACCTTTCATTTTATTGCTGTGTTATTATGAATATAGGTTAGAGTAGCTTGTTTGTTTTTACACTTGCATTTACTCTTTTCCACTCTTAGTATAAGTTAGAGTAAATTCTATCGAGCCGTAATTTTAATTTGGGGGTTTAAATAGCTCTTGCGTTTTCACACATTTTAGAGCATCCAAACTTCATGCATTGCATTCCATATGCATTATAACTATATTTTCATGTATCTAGATGTGTGTTATATATGTTAAACTGTTTGTGTGTTGGTAGGTTTGGATTGGGCTTAGCCCATGATGATATTACTGTTGCACGTCACATGCTCATGCATACGTACCTTACATTCAATATATTTCTATATATTTGAACTGCTTAGGACTTTTCTGAGTGTTTCTTTCTTCCCCTTCACTCTCTAGTTTACGTTAGTGCATAAATGGCACCAAAATGTAAGTTTGCTCCGTCTCGAAACCCTCTTCATTTCGGGGCATCGTCTTCTTCTAATCCTACCCCTTTTTCTATTTGGTTTCATGATGAGGAGCCCGAAAGGACTTCTTGGAGAACTTTTCTCGACGAGGTGTTCATTTGGAATGCCGAGTCATTTTGTCGGACTTCTTTGACACTGACCTAAACACTGTCATTCACAGTCAGGGTTGGGAGTCACTGTGTGATGTCTCGGTCACTTGTCCATCTGTGCTGATCTAGGACTTTTACTCCAACATGCATGGACTTGATTCTTCAGTACCTCTCTTTCGTACTTGCTTTCGAGGTACGCACATAGTTGTCACACTGGAGTTGGTATCTGATGTGCTCCATGTCTCGAGGGTAGAGCATCCTGACTACCCTGGTTGTGAGCGTCTGAGGACTGTGTCCATAGACGAGACGATTTCTGCTATCTGTGAGCGTCACGCTGATTGGGGCGATCATTAGTTTATACCATGTTCGACCTTTGCTTAAGGTCCTAGATTCATGAACATGGTGATGACTTTTGTTTTGCACCCTCTTTCTCACTATAACTCTATCACAGAGCCTCGCACTCAATTTTTGTTTCCCTTCTTAAGCATCTCATTATAGATTTTCCTTCACATTTTATTGCTTCTATTATAGATGTCTATAGGGATACAGTGATAAGCTCATCTTCCCTTCAGCTATCACGCAGATTTTATGCCATTTTTCTGTTCCTTTTCTCTCGTCCGAACACTTCTTCATTATGTATGCCATTGACTACACTACCGTTAAACGAAGTGAGGTACAATTTCAATCTAGGTGGTTCGGTACGACAGCTCCTCCCACTCCTTCAACTCCATCTACCTCCATTCCCTCTACTTCAACGGGAGGTGTCACTTGGACGCTATCATGACACAGCTTCAGCACATGGATGCTCGCCTTAATATACTCTCTACTGAGTTGTATCAGGTGAACACCTATGTCAGCCGTATTGCTAGACAGCAGGCTCGCCTTGGTGGTTTTGTGGAGTCTCCCTCTCCTCCTCTTGAGGCACCTGAGGCATCCGAGGACGATGACGACTCTAACGATGATGATGATGGTGAGGATGGAGATGCTAGCTCTTCTAGCTCTAACGAGATGTCTACTTGACACTCTTACCTTTTGTCACTTGTGACAAAAAGGGGGAGTAGTTTTGGTTATGAGAGTAGTCATAGTTAGGGGGAGGGTTAGTATAGGAGATTTTTGTTAGGGGGAGAGTACACATTGAGGGATGTAGTGAGGCTTATCTATATCTTTTTCTTTTCTTTCTAGTTTAGATACATTGTTCATGTACCTTAGATCTTGTGATCATATTGTGATAGCAAACCTTGTACTTGTTTATATATATACATTTGAGGTTGTTATTATAGTTCTTTCACCTATCTCTCCATGTGTTGTTTCTTTTCCTTCTTTATACACATGTTTCTTATACTTGTATGCAATTTATTATTTCTGTTTCACACAAAGATGCCTTGATAAGTTTTGTTTCAAGTGTTTCAAAAATACAAGTTGTCAAAGTCTACTTGCCATAAACTCTCTTCTTGCAAAGTTTTTCAAGAGTTTGTGTTAGGATAGATTTTATTGTATTCAACAAGTGAATATGAGTTGAGTGATTTATGACTTCTCTCATATGTTCATTTGTTTGTTATGGTTTTGTCACGGATTGCCAAAGGGGGTGATTGTTAGGACATATGTGATTCACTTATTAGGAACATATGTCACTATTTTATGTAATTAGCTAATCTTTTAAAAAAAAGTACTTTACTTGTAATTGGGTAGATCTAGGATGTGTTTAATACTTCAAGAAACCTTGTTTCAAGATCAAGTGTTAAAGCCATGTAAGTCTATCCAAGATTCAAGTGCAGAAAGTGTTGTTCATTAAAGCTTGACAGTTGATATTGAGCCTTGAAGAGCTGTTGAAGCCAGTAGCTCGACAGCAGCTTGACAGATAGGGAATCTGTTGAGAATTATGAAAAACAGAATTTCAATTCTGTTTTGACTCCAATCCGTGATTTGGGCTTTCTTTTCTCACAACCCTAAACATATAAAAAGATTATTTTAAGGACCTTCAAAGTGGACACAAGTTGCACAAGTGTTGAGCAAAGTTTGCTCAAACAAATTGTGACCGGAGACAGAATTTGCCCTAGTTCATCGTTCTTGTGTAGAAGTTGCTGTGTTTATGCACCATACGGTTTTGTGACCAAGCATCTTATCGATCTTCATCGTCTGGATGAACTGAAGAACTTTACAACCAACAACCTTCTCTAGTTGGTGATTGAAGTCGCGTACTGAGATTCGCGTAATTGGTTAGTCACGTACTAGGAGCCGTGCATTACAAGGAGAGATTGTCACTATAGAACAAGTCCAATTGGGTATTGGGGTAAGGATTCAACTGTAGGTTGGTATAAGGTACTGGGATTTCTTTACTTGTAACCGCTTGTTGTGATAATAGTGGATTCTCAAGAATAGTGACCTTAAAATCATCCGGTGGGGTTTTTGCTGTGTAGGTTTTCCTCATTTGCGAACAAATCAATGTGTCAATTTATTTTCTGATGCACTTAGTTTAATTGGTGATTTGTTTATACTACCACATATTTGCATGTTAATTTGATTAATTACTAAACTTGGCTAATTAATCAATTAATTCATCACAAGGGGTCAATTCATTTTGGCCTATCAGTTCCTTTAAGGAATTACATGCGGGAAACGACTTTGGCCTTGGCACTACTGTGCTATACGTCTTGGCGACGGGGACTGAATCGACCCTTGAACTGGGTGAACCGGGCTTTGAAAATTAGGTTCAAGATATTCCGAGATGACAGATGAGATGCGCAAAAATAAACTGCCCTAGTGTAGGTTTTGTGCGGACTCAGTTCGTGCGACAAATCTCTTGATGGACCAGTTTATAACTGAACCGACCATGCACCATTGTTAGGGCCAGACGAGGGATGAGGAGAGAGCCATATTGGAGGTTAGTTGTGCTGAGGTGTGTAGCAGAGTTGATGATTTAGCAATGAGGCTAGTGGAGGCTAGATCCTTCATCCATTCCACTTTGAGCTTGGAGTATGGGCCGACTAACGAGCCCAGTGAGCCATAGTTGGCATTTCATCGTCTCCAGGCGGAGGTAGCAAAGAAGGAGGACACATTGAGGGTTGCTTCTGTTGAGGTTGGTACCTTGCAGGCTCTACTTGACACAGAAAGAAAGAGCTCTACCTTGAGTTCCGCTTTAGAAAGGGAGCTTGTTTGGCTTCGACATGCATACATCAGACTTAGTGAGGTTGCCAGAGACTTGGGCTTTGATGCAACAGGGTTGAAAGAACTGAAGGATTGCCCCATTTTTGGCTATTTTGGGTTCCTTAATTTTTTGAATTCTGGATTTAAAGTTTTAGGAAGATCCCTTTTTGGAAATGTTGACACTCTTGGTCATAGCTACAAAAGAATCGCCTAGATGTTGAACTATGCATGTTAGGCACCTATTCAAGCTCTCACGAGGAGAGATTTCTCCTTCTCTTAATGGATATCTTGAATTGCACTGTATAAAGGGAATACCGTCCACAGTTTGAAAATATTAGAAATAAAACTGCCCTAGGATTGAGACTGGGGCCAACCTTTGGGCATTGAGGGTCATGTTTGGAATAATGACTCAAGCATCCTCTACTAGGATGAGTATGAGAGGCTCGGAAAGTGTGTAGGGCAATGATGCTCAAATGGTATTTGAAAGTTGGGGTTAAGCAATTGAATCTTTTGGGTTCGGATCTTTTTAAAGATGCTTGGTAATGATTGAGAGAGGCTTGCATAAGTTGTTGCAATCTTAAAAACCCCATTTTGTGGAATTTCCTTGTGAAGAAATGAATAACCCTTAAGGATTGCTGAACTTGAAAAGTTTAGAGGATCTATAATCCTTGAGGGTCATTATTTTTCCCTCCTGTTTCAATTGGTTTTGAAAACTAGGTTCAAAATTTTTGAAATTCATTCATGATCATGAAAATCTAGTTGAATGCATGTACCACAAGAGAGGCTCAATAAGGCCATGTTTCCTATGTGGTTTATAAGTGTATGTGCTCGATGGTTACCATTTACCCTGAATAGGGAACATGTTTGCAAACAAGGATTTTTAGCAAAGTGTTTATGCTTATCAAATGCATGGGTGTCCCCTTTTTTTGATCACATGAAAGGAGAACTTGAATGATGTGTTTGGCCTTTTGAACTCTTCGGGTTCGAAGTAGGGGTTGGGAGAGAACCCTACCCTTTTTGAGGCATGATGCCTTTGCATATGCAGATGATTCCGTTATCAATGATTGACCAAATGTTCACTGTCCCTCTGAAGTAGCCGAAGCTAATTTCTTGTGCATCCAAGAATTGTTGAGTGAATCACCAGGGTTGAGGGGGTCCCAACACCGTTGGGTAATGTTCCTAAAAAGGAAATGGATGAAGTTAGACAAAGACTTGGGTCATGGAAAGATTCGATAAAATTAGAGACATTTCGCATTTCTCCCTGAATGTAGGCTTGGTTTTCCTTTTTCTATTATCAATGTGGAAGTAAACTTTGAGGGAATGCTTCAAGCAGTTTGTAGGATCGTTTGATGATATTGCCAAGTATTTGCAATTATGGCTCTTGCTAAAGCTCAGTATGTTGTCGAGATGATTACTCAAAAATCCATTCAAAGGGGAAAAACTATGTGAAAATTTTTGCCTTAGTGTGGCGTTTTCCATGGTCCCTTGTAGATACTTGATTTTGCACCTATAATTTAATTTTGGAAGATGACTAAAATGACCAGTTCAAATACCCAAAAGTCATAGTTGCATTACATACATAAAATCATTCATTGCATTTCATAAAAATGATCTTGAGATTCTAATAGTAGCGACAATATGCCTGATTCTTGAATTGGACCATCGGATATCACAAGATCAAATGTTCACGGCCTGCATGCATTGTATAGGGGTGAAACCGATCACATGTGACTAATTGAAATTAATTCTGATTGGTTAAACCATTAAAATTAATTAAAGAATTTTGTGATTGGTTGTTGGTTCTTATCAGAAATAAGCCTGCTTGCATGGGAATAAAATGGTTATTCAAATAACAAGGGAATTGTTGATAATTAAGTCTTTTTAGAATATTTATCTATTAGATAATTATTGTCCTAATTATCAAAGTAAAAGGGATTAATTTAGAATACGAGTTAAAAATATGTCCAGGTGCAATTCCTGACTCAGATAATTCCTAAAAAGGAGTCCAAATTGAACCAAAATTGGAAGTGGGGCTTGGCACAAGGCAGGTGCCGATTGGCACAACTCTGAGGCCTGGACCAAAAATGCTCTGATTAAGTTAAAACACATCTATTTCGAATTTTTAGGGATAAGGACGTAACCTAATTCGTATCTGATCCCATTCAGCTTATTTTTCAAGCATCCAACCTCTATAAATAGGGGAAAAATATCAAAAATTAAGGCCTTACATTAAAGACGTTCTAGAAGCCTTGGCTTTAAGAGTTTCTTTTCTATAAGTGAACATATTTTAGATCTCAAAGCAGTTGAACTTCTTTGATTCTAAAATATTCATTCATTGAAGAGCACATTCATGCAAGGATGTCTTTAATCTCACCCTTTTGTTTATTCTTTTCTTTCCTATTTGATATATATGTTATAGTCTCCGTAGATGAAATGCCCAATTTCATCACCGACTACGAACTACGTTTTGAGTTTACAAGGAACTTGTGATTTATATCTTCTGTGACTAAATCACATACAATGCATCTCAAGGACTATGATAATGTCCCATTAGTTCATTTATAAATAGACTCATATAATTAAACAATTTAATTATATTTGTCATGCCAATAAATTGCATTTTAGGGCATAAACCCCAACAATCTCCCACTTGCCCTTAAAAGACAATTTACCATATATTTGACACTTATTTTCCTTTAGAGTAATTCATAGTCACTCTAAGGCAAGGTTTGGAAACAAGTTTCAGCCAGATTTATTGCATAAATCATTTTTTCTACTACTACATCTCACGTACTCATATCTCTCTAATGAGATAATACTTATGCTTAATGTATCACAATCAAACTACAAGTCAGTATTTGTACAACTAGTAACTATCAAATCCTCACTTTGGTAGACAAGCATATAATCCCTCATTCTCCAAAGATATTTGAGTATATGCTTTACTCCCACTAAATTAAGTGATCTTAGATTCAATTGATATTTGCTTACCATGCCCACCGCAAAATAGATATTTAACCTAGTATTTAGCATAGCATGAAGACTTCCTATTGATTTGGTATAAGGAACCGTCTTAATATGCTCTTCTTTTTATATGTCTTAGGACTATAGTCCTTTATAAAGGAACTTCAAACTTAAAAGGAAAGAATCATTTTCTTGAAGTATTACATGCTATACTTGGCTAGAATCTAATCTAATCTATTTAAGCAATTTGAGATAGACCCAACATCCTAATTTTTGAATTTTAATAAAGTTTAATTCTTAGGATGTGACTAGTCTTTCCCAAGTACTTTATATTAAACTGGACTAGACAACAAAAACTCTATTGATGACAATAACTCTGCATCATTCTAAATTATTAGAATCTCATCAACATAAATTAAGAAATTTATTATAGTTTTTACACACATAAGGCCTTTTAATACTTGATCAAAATCAAGCAATTTGATTGCTTGACCAAAAATGATATTTTATGATTCAGATGCTTGCTTTAGTCCATAAATAGAATTTAAGCAACTTGCATACTAAACACTACTAGTTCTTTGCTATGTACAAGTCTAGTTACATCATATAGATGTCTTCCTCAAGATTGCTACTAAAAGAAGCTTTCTTGCTATCTATTGCCATATTTCATCCAAATGAAATATAATGAATAAGAGAATCTAGATAGAGTCAAACTTGACTATTGGTAAAAAAAATCTTTTCATAGTCGAACTATTTCTTTCTGAATAAATCTTTTCCCCACTAGTCTTGACTTTGAAGGTTTGAACCTTCAAATCTTTCAATCTCATTTTCTTGTTGACTTATTTGAAAACAATAGGCTTAATGCCACTAGGCACCTGTACAAGTTCTAGATTTAAATAGAATCTAATTCTATTCACATAACCTTGATCTAGTTGTCCATATTCATATCATCTATTGCCTTTACATAGTACCGAGGATCAAATTCATACCTTCGTGGAATGGCTTCAAAAGTTTATCTAAAAAATATAAATTTATTTGGTAATTAATAATCCTTCCACTATGATATTGTATCGGTGTACTAGCTATATGTATAGAATAATACCTTGTGGTGTATCTAATACAACCATCTCATTTCTAAATGTATTTTATAGTTGTCTTACAACAAATTTTGACATTTTTCTACTAGAACAATTCTACGTTTATCTTTAAGATCATTATCAATAAACTTTGTATTTGTACTTTACAAACATCTTGTCTTCTTTATGACTACCAAAATAATCTTCTGCAATTCCTTTTGGATACCCAACATGAACTCACATTTTTCTATCTTTAGATTTCAATTTGTTAGACTTCCTTTCTAGCACATGTGCTGGACATCTCCAAAAAATGGAAGGATCATATACTAGGTTATCACCCAGTCCACAATTTGACAAATGTCCTAGGAGCAAACTTTTGAAATTACTTTTAGAAAATGTATAGTAATAATTAGAGTATATCTCCAAGAGAAATAAGCAAATGGAAATACTTATCATGTACTTTACTATTTCTAAAAGAGTCTTATTCCTCCTTCATGTATGCACTAACTTAAAGAAGTCATTGAAACTATATTCCTTTACAAAAGGAGCCATAGATCATATTATCCTCTAAATAGAATTCAAAGACTGGGAATATAACAAAATAATGGTTCTAAAAGCCCAGCTTTCACCAATCTTGAATACCATTTAGATTAATAAGATCTAGACATAAGTGCTAAAACATACAATACCAAAGGATGGAAACTTTCTCTTTAAAAAGTAAAACATGTAAATTTCCATCTAGAAAACAATCATGGACAATGCTTAGCTTTACCAAAACGGAAACACTTTCCTTTTGGTCATACTTTTGAGTCTAATTTCCTTTTGGCAACTATCTTGTTCAACTATTTAGTATTATAATATAATTCCTCTTCTTACCACCCTTACCTTTCGGTCTAGGCTAAGAATTTGAATTAAACCATATTGATCCTAGCCTTAGCTTTTAGGATGTCTTCCATTGTGTAGAACTCAGTCATCAATTCAGATAATATCAAAAGAATTTACTTTTTTTTTTAAACAATCTGAATTGATCAAATGATTCTAACAAAAACTTATGGATCATATCCATATGAGATTAACATTTAATCTCAACATCCAAGAATTCCAATTCATTTAAAAAATAAAATATTTTCATAAAATGACATAGAATTGGAATTCCTTAAGCCTTTCTTAGCACTCAATATGATTCATACCAAACATCTCATTTAGACTTAATATAAAGTCGAAGTCTAGTACTAACTCTTGCATCTCATGGTGTAGCACAATTGAGATAGAAGCCAATGTAACATTTTAGCATTTCAATGGAGACTATGATTATATCATAAACTACCTTCCATCAATGCATCATGCATAGGAAATTATGACAATGTTGAATCAAAACATATTTATGTACTTCAGCTCCTTTAAGCACCATGTCCAAAATTATTTCTTAGTTAATGTGATTCAATTAAAATAGTAGCTGGAGAACAAAATTTATGACAACTTTATTTTGAGACTATGAACATAATTACAGGGACATTATATTTTGCAACCATTACCATATAATATGGAACCCAAAAACCATACTATATTAGGTGCAACGACAACCTAATCTTGCAATTAATATTCCTCAGCATAGAGTGAATACCAACTACTATGATTAGGCGAGAACTATTCTCATTATTATTGCTATCATGGTAACTCTTACCAAACAAAAATAATTTGCCGCTCTTCCTTTAGCCTCTAAGTAATAATAGCAAGAACTTAGCATAGAGGATACTATAGTGTACACCATTGCCTAGACCCATGTGTAGCCACACAACTCTACCCTTGTAAGGTTTAATCTTGTAGTACCATGATGCAAAAAACCCTCCACATGGAATGCAAGGCTCGAAGCCAAGACGAGGTGCTTGCCCACACCACTATAAACCGGGAAGTTCAATCTTGTAGTACCATGAAATAAACACCCTTTGCATGGAATGTAAGGCTCGAGGCTAAGATGAGATGTTTATACCACACCACTATGAACCGACAATGGAGGCTGTGAGATCCAACCATTGTATCTCTCTCCCAATAGAAATTTTAGAACAAGTGGATTGTCTTGAAATCATTGTTATCTCATCCCAATTTTAACCCTACATATCAGATGTGTTTAATTGTTTAAATTTGATGTGATTTGACTAAGTCACGCCACAATAGTGTAACGAACATTCGCGTAATCACAAAGAAGTTTAACCTTGTAATCTGTGAAGTAAATATCATCCACATGGAATGCAAGGCTTGAGGCTAAGACAAGGTACCTATTCACATTACAATAAACTTAACAAAAGGGTTATTGCAGCACTCCCACTCGTTATTTAGGTTTTTCTTTAAATAATTGTGATCCAATCACAACTAATAACCTTGCACTTGTTGAAGACTCTAATCTCATTAGAATCACTAACTAAAATGGAAGTTCTTAACTATTTAGGATTCCTTAAACACTAATGAATCAAAAATTAGTTATATAGAACTCTATCCTTAACTTATTTGATTAAGAATTCTAATCTCATTAGAAACTATATACCTTTTAATTAAGCTTTAATCTCATTAAAACTTCTAATTAAAATAAATTAAGGACTTTCAATCATACAACAACTCCAATCTCATTAGAATGTTTCTTAAAAGAGAGGTCCTAAACAATTTAGGACTAAGAGTTCTATTTAACTAACATCTTTGATCTCATTAGGTCTTTGAGTTAGATAATGATTAATAATGTCCTTAACTTTTAAGGACCATAAATTAATCATTTTATATAGAACAATGTGTAATCTCATCACACATGACCTTACACTTCATCTATGTTTTAATACTTGGTGAAATTTCAAAAATAGTTCATTTCGATCGGTTGAATCTATTTCTTGATCGATTAAAATCTTCATCAAAAAAAATTTCCAAGTCTCTGGATAACTCGATTGGAACCCGATTCCTATTCGATCAATCGAAAAATTGAAAAATTCCTCACAAAGTTTCAAGTTAACTCGATTGATTCTCAATCGCTACTCAATCGATCGAAAGGAACATTTGATTGATCTAAACTCATGAAAACTGAATTTTTCCAAGTTTCTAGTAACCGTTTTTGACATTTCACTTGAACAAAACATAGTTTCTTGATCACATCAGAAAGAAATTGAGATCAAAATTGAATTCCATTGATGTTATAGCCTTAAAGTTCAATTTAACATACTTAATATCAAACTTAAACAACATCAATATCAGTTTTTATAAAACAGTAATTTCAACAACCATGCAGAAAATTGAATGTAGAATCTTCTAACATTATGAAATTACTATCTTTAATTCCAAAAATCACAAAACATGTTATACAAATTTGAAATTGAAGACCGCTCTGATACCAATTGTTGGAAAAATGCATGTTTGTATCGCATACAAAACATACGTAGTGGAAAATTGACAGATCTACTTCATTCGCAATTGATAACATGTACTATGTAAGTTTCAGAATTTAAGAACAAGAAAGCATACCTTGGTGTGGTGAAATTCAAAACAAAAGATTAGAAGTACTTGGGAACACTTTTAATCTTCACTCCAATTCCACTTAATGCCTAAGAAGTGTGGTTTCTCAACTAGTTTCCAAGGGGAAAATAAGAGTGTGGCTTACACTCACATACACACCATTTCATTCCTTATGAAAACTCTTAATATTAAAGAGCTCTTATGAAATTCGGTATGTTTTTCTCCTTATATTTTACTGATTATCTAATTGGGTTAGCCTTTTAGGCCATTCCAATTGGGCTTTAATATGTGGCTTGGAGTGGGACCAAAAGGAAACAAATAAGTCTCTAGCTCTAATGGGCCTTAGGCTTTTCTGTCAACTCTTGAGAAGTCCAAAGTTACTATTAATTATATTCAATACCATTATATGAATATAAATTGATAAATTATATCCCAAGACTTTATTATACATGCAACCCCTTCATTAAAATATTCGTAGTAATACAAAGTCATGAATGTTGATTGCCATTTTGAAGATTACTACATCTTAATCCTTGAGTACCCGGTTTAATCCTTTAAGTTATTCATCATATATTTATGAAATCCAATTTCATAATTATATACTTTAGTAACTCCTTACTAAAGTGGTTGGGCCCAATACTCTGAATAATCAAACCCATTAAACTTATCTCAAGCGAATATTTGATGTCTTCGTTAAGAGATTCTGAATTCCATCTTGAGAATATATTTTCCATTAACATTAAATGCGGCTGTCCAACATACTGAGGTTTTGATCGTGATTTTAGATTTCACTCCTGATATATCAAAACAACCTACACCTCATGAACAGGTTCATTATTGTCTCAGGATTTAGAGTTGATGTAAATAGAAGTCGTGAGATTTATTATTCATTTGACAGTTGTTCGGAGAATAATAAGTCTCACAGCGGTCCAGTTCAATATGTCTTAACTCTTAAAACATATCAACATATCAACTCGAAGTCTTCACTTCCATGATCAGGACAAATCATCTTAGTTAATATGTTATAGTCTTCACAGATAAAATGCCCAATTTCATCACTGACTACAAACTAAAATTCTGAGTTTACAAGGAACTTGTGATTCATATCTTTTGTGACTAAATCACATAAATCACATACTATGCATCTCATGGACTAAGATAATGTCCTATTAGTTCATTTATAAATAGTCTCATATAATTAAACAATTTAATTATTTATGACATGCCAATAAATTGGATTTTAGGGCATAAACCTCAACAACACTTACTATTTACTAGCCCGACAAAGATTTGACGAAGAAGGGGAAAGCACCACAATGACCCATTGCACATTACTGTAGATGCCAAAGGCAAGAAGATACCAATGGTCGTAATTGATGATAGAAGTGCCTTGAATGTGTGTCCTTTAAAGACCGCAAGTTGCCTAGGCTTAAGCATTGAAGATTTTATGCCATCAGATTAGCGTGTGAAAGCATATGACAATAGTAGAAGGGAGGTTTTGGGAAATGGGACATTGGAGCTCACCATAGGGCCAATGATCAAGAAAGTAGAATTCCAAGTACTGAACATAGCTTCGTGTTTCAACATACTCCTCCGGCGACCATGGATCCATGATACAGAGGACACCTTCATCCTTATACCAAAAGGTTTAGTTTTTGCATGAAGGAGCCATAGTTACCATATATGGAAATACTTTAACCATACCAAAGCCCATTTTCAGTATTGATTTTGAGAAGAAGCCACTAACTCTAGATGGCTTTGTGATTGAGAAGCCTGGTTTTGAGAAAAAGGGAAGAAGAGATTATCCCTATAGACTTTGATCCCTACATCAATAACTATATGGTAGCAATGATGAGAAAAATGAGTTATTTTCCAATGATGAACCTAGGGAAGATTATGAAAAAGGCAGCCGTTCAAGTTCCGACAATTCCTACTACCACACCACCTTTTGGGCTAGGTTATAAACCTACGGATGATGACTTAATAGAGATGGAAGTAAGGAGGATATCCTGTGCAAAGGCCAAAGCAAAGGGGCTTCCTTGTCCCTTAGAACCCTTAAAGCCTTACACTCCCACATTGAACGGAAAGTTTGTCAAAGCTGGATATAGTTAGCGCTATTGGGGATTCCCTGAATCAAGATATGATCTTGAGTAAAAAACAATGGTGCTTGGATTTGAGTTATTCTTTGATTGTGACAGCAAGCTTCCTAAGTTGAAGTAGGAAAAGACAAACTATGCCCCGACTAATTGGGCTAATTACATGGATCTTGATGCAATGACTACGATTTTGGGAGATACTATCTGCAATATAGAAGAAGAAGAATATTGGGAGGCTTGCTAACATGAATTGAAAAACCCATATGATGCAAGAACAGATGATGAAAATGATGAAGGGGGAGAAGCTCCTAGTAATGATGATGAAGGTAGTAATAGTGAAAGTGATAATAGTGGCGACAGCAGAAGTAATGACAACGAAGACAGTGGGGACAATAATAGCAATGATAGTGATAGTGAAAAGAACTGTAGCAAAGACTATGATAGCTAAGATAGTGGCAATGATAGGGGAGAACCCCTAGTGATAGAGGATGAAGATGTGAGATCTTTCTATAAAGACCATTTTGACGATGATGTGGACTACTATGATGGAGGCATAGAGGATGATGTAGAAGCTAAAGGTGGAGACATAGAGGACGATGTAGAAGTTGAGGTCGAGACATAGAAGATGATGCAGAAGCTGAGGGTGAAGATTATGATGAATACCCCTTTAGGAGACCTTTAGATTGGAGTTGTATTACTGATGCTAGTTCAAAATTAGGCCTCCGATATGACAAGCATGGTAGAGAGAATCCTGAGTTAGGCTCATTTCGTAATTCAAAACTTGGCTCATTGACCCCATACACTGAAGAAGAAGATGACATAGATGCTAGATTAACAATCCTAGACAGAAAACTAATGATCCATTGCTTCAAAAACTTAACTCTAGAAGATCTCAAAGGTGAAGACGAGAGAATGGAAGGAAATGAATCAAAATACTTCCCCTAAAAAATCCACCCAAGCAATAAAGGGAAGCAAGATCTATTTGGAGAATGGATGGACAACATAGAGCACCTGGATGCCTATGTAATTGACAAGCTTGAAGATATGGAAGTTGATGGTGAAAGCACAGATTATATGGATGAAGACCCCAAAGTACTAATGTTGAAGGAAGAAAGAACCTATTAGGAGCTAGCTGCCATCGTCGAAGTCATGACTGAATTGAAGAACTGGGCATGGGAGGGAGCTGCCCACCCCATGGAAGACTTTGGAGAAGATTAAGACCATTGAACCACTCATTCTTGCCAAAAAAATTATCTCTATCCATATTAAATTTTTTTCCTGCTAGTATTGTCATTCTTGTTTAGTTTGTTTGTGACCATGTTTCTATTCCTAAAGAGTCCATTTCTGTTGACTCTATTAAGAACTCTACTTTTTATAATGTGATTTCTGATTCTGCTTATTCGTTGGCTTTGAATGTTTTTATTTCAGAAATTGGTAAAGAAACTTTTAATAATGAGGAATTAAAACAAGGGCATGTAGAACCTATAAAAGAAGAAACCCAATCTATTAACTTGGGAGCTGACGATGAACCTAAAATGGTCCAAATTGGTAACACCTTAACCTCCTCTGAGAAAGATGCATTAGTCACACTACTGAAGGAATTCAAAGAGGTATTTGCATGGTTATACGAAGACATGCCTAAGATTGATACAAATAAAGTGCAACATTGCATTCGAACAGATCCAGCCATGAAGCTAGTCAAGCAAAAGCTAAGAAGGATGAAACTAGAATGGACCCTCAAGATCAATGTGAGGGATTTCACAATTCGCTCCAATACCAATAGGCTTGGTCTGCAATCGAATGCTATAAAATATTTGTGCCCCCTTAGCCTTCACCAATTGGTCGTTGGATGGATCGGTAAGGCACATGGTCTGACAAGTGGTATCAGAGCCCAGTCATAGGTTCGAGTCGTTGGAGTTGCATTGTGAGGGAGGGATGTGAGGGATTTCACAATTCGCTCCAATACCAATGGGCTTGGTCTACGATCGAATGCTATAAAAGATTTGTTCCCCATCATCCTTCACCAATTAGTTGTTGGATGGATCAATAAGGCACACAGTCTGACACAAAGTGCACAATCACCCATATACAAGCAGATATAGATATACATACATCATGCACAATGCAACCACACAAAGCGGGAAAATAAATCAGACATTGCCAACGTTCCAAGGGTATTACCTAGCAAGGTATAGGAAATGTAAAACAGACATTGCCATACCCAGGGAACACGACCTAAGCAATGAACAGGAAAAGTAAATGGGTACAAGGAGAGGGGGAACCCTAATACAAGCTTTAGAGAGAGAGAGAGAGAGAGAGAGGAAACCGCTTTGGAAGGGCTAGGCCCCCTAATCTATTGAACAATGTCGTTGGTGGGCATGCATCTTCTTGCTTGCATCCTTGCCCTTTTCGCTTATGCCTAGGAGGTTGCACCCTTACTCCAAGCATCCATGCTCCATATGTGTAAATGCAAAGACAAAAGGAACAAGCCAGCAGACAAGCAAAGGAAGAAACAAGGGAAAAGGGAGAGCATGCAAAGAACACACTAACAAAGAGAGCCAAATAGGGGCAAACAAAGCATGCTAAGCATATGAAGGGGGCAAACAAGCATGTTATCAAACAAAAAAGGGTGTCCTAGGAGGACAAATGTTGGTTTGGATCGAGTGTACATAATTGCATTAGATTGGAGTATGGACAACATGAACGAGCAAAGACTCATGCATGAACATGTAGCAAGCATGCAAAGATGCATAAAAGTGAGGAAAGCCAAACCGGTGGCACAAAGCAAGCAAGACAAGCATATCAACATCACATGGAGCAGAGAAAGGTGTGTATTAAGCACACCAACACCATAGAGGTGTATCTCACAAGTGGTTGCATCCAAACAAGCCCTAGGAGGGACGGATGTAACCACACAAAGCAAGTGGCCCTAAGGACCGAAAAGCACAAGCTCACGAAGGGCACAAAGCATGGCCAAGCCTAAATCTAGAGAGGCTAACATGGAGATAAATCATAGAAGAAAACAAGCAAACATGGACATGCGTAAAGGAAATAATCCAAACCCTTTGATATAGGCCTAGGTGTGCGGATGCAGGCCTAGACCACAGGATCTAGATCTACCCCCCCCCCCCTAATAAGGGCCAAAACAAAAGAAAGAGAGATATCAAGGGACAAAATGTCTATAGAAGCACATGGCATAGCAACCAACATAAATCTAAGCACACAACTATGGCACGGAGCACATAAACACATAGATCTAACCATAAACAAGGCAAGGAGCCTAAAATCATGTGGATCTAAGCACAAACTATAAATTTAGAAATATCCTAGCCCAAGAAGGCTAAGCCAACAACATCAAAGTGATAAATCATGGCATAAGCAAGGAAACATGCTAGAAAAACAATAAGGACATGTTAGGAAGCAAGAACATGATAGGAAAACCAATAAAGCATATTATTGAACAAGAAAAAACTAAAAAAAAAAAAAAAGGTGTGGATTGTAGCTAAAAAGCTACATCCACACTCCTAACCTCAAGCCCAAAGTATGGAACCAAGGAGAAGAAGATTGGCTGCAAGAACACTACCTTGAAATTATGGTGAAAAGAGAAGAATCAAAGGTGTTTGATGGTGTTTGGGTGTGTTTGGGTATGTTGGGAGAGAAATTAGAGAGAGGAGAGAGAATTTGCCCGAAAACTACCCATTTTTTTTTAAAGGGAAAATGAGGGGTTTGGGGGTATTTATGGACCTTGGCACACCTTTCGAGGCACACGGTGCACAAGATCGGGCTAGCGGCCTTATAAGATGCAATGAGTCAACCAGCTGACGTTAGTAATTTTTTCTTTTACCTTGGAAAGCTCTGGTTGTCTAGTTTCCAGAAAACTATAGAACCTGAAAATCCGATGGTTGGATCAAAAGTTATGGCCTTGGGAAGTGTGTTGATGCACTCCACATGGTTTTTGAGATATCCTAATTGTTTTAACTTTGATTTTGACCCATGGGTAGTCGTTGGAAAGGTAATTTGATGCTTTTTGCAATGAAGCTTATTTCAACCTGTTCGGATGGTCAGAATAAAATTTGAGGCTCTCGGGAGTCAACTCTGGGTCAAACTTGGTCAAGGTTGACAAAAATCTCTGAGTGGCTTAAGTTTGATGTAAAAGCATGAAAAATGTTGTTTCAGGAGGGTTTTTACCTTGTCTAACTCTTAGTCAACTCAAGTTTGACTAGGGGCATTTTGGTCAATTTGACTAGAAAAGGCATTTTAAGTGCTTCGAAGCCCAAACGGGTTGTGCCAGGTCAATCTGGATGTTTCCACGGCCCCTTGGAGAATAGTTAATATTTTTGATATTTTCGGGTTCCAGCACGTAAATCGAGGGCTGATAAAACACAGTATCTACAACGAGAATGTCAAAGGGAGAGAAAAGTCAATCTATTGATGCATCCCCTATTTCTACCATTACTCCCTCTTCATTACCACTTTGTTTTCTTATTTTCTTCTTTAAATTTCTATTTTCTTTCTTTCTCCTTTTTCTTTCTATCTACCTCTTGTTACTCATTCTTCCTCCCTTAGTTCATGGTTGCCTCCATCCCTTTTATACTTGCTTAAATTTATGGGATTTCTCCCTTTTGTTCCTAAGCCTGTACCAACCACTCTTTGCATCTTTCCCAAATTGCATACTGGCCTATTATTTTTTTGTTTCACTTGCCTTCCAACAACAGATAAGGGTTAAGGGCTTTCTATACCTATCCCTATGGCATGCATCAAGTGCTCCCAACCTGTGTCTACTTTTTTTTGGAAAAAAAGGCCATCCTAGCAAAGCATTTTTCCGAAAAAATTCTCGGCAAGAACCCTAGAATATATCCCTTTTCTCCCCACTACCAAACCACACCCCTTGAATCCCTTAATCAAGGACCCACCTCCCATGTATTAGCTGGGTACACGTTGGTGGTGCCCTGGGCCTTGTGCAAGTGCCACTACCGTCTGAGTTTGTCTTCTTTCACTCCCATGCCAATCTTGCCATTCTTGCACTACATTCTTCTACCACGTGTACTAGGTAACGTTTGTCTTCTTCAGCATAAGGCATGCGTGAGTACATTACCCTCCGTGAAACAGGCATTGCCCAGACAAGGGCCTCTGTTTGTACAGCCCATTGGACACCCAATCTTGCTAATCCTTTTTCATTCCAAGGGCCTACTGGCCATGTTGGCCCATTGGGCCTATTACTTCTTTTCTTGGGCTTCCTCAGCTCACTTACTTCTTCTTTACCTCTTATTCCTTCCATGGGCATGCTGGCTGTTATTCTTGCCATGCTAGCCCATTGGGCTTGTTACCTTTTTTCTTGGGCTTCCTCGGCCCGCTTACCTCATCTTTACCCCTTATTCTTCCCGTGGGCCTACTAGCTATTATTCCTGCCATGCTGACCCATTGGGCTTGCTACCTCTTTTTTTGCCATTATTACTTCTTTTTGTTTCCATTTCCCTTAATGTTGGGCTTCTTCTATTATCAGGCCTCCCATAGAAAATGGGCATCAACATACAGACTCTTGAGCATATGTATTGCTTTAGTAATTCATATGTGAACACTTTTGCAGTTTTTCTTTCGCAGGCTTTTTAAATAATAAATCCCACCCTTCACTCTTTTTTTCCATGAACGGGCTTGTCTTTCCAAGTTTCCCAGTTTAGCAGTTATTCTAAAACACAACCTCTACTTCATTTAATATGATGCTTCTTTTGATGGGTGGCCTGTCGCTTCCCTTCATAGCATTTTTATTTGTCTCCACCTTTTCATTTCCTTTTTCTCACGCTTTCCTCAACTTTCTCATAATCTTCCTTTTCTCTCTTGTCCTCCTCACCATCTCCTCTCATCGACCCGTGGTACAACACTCACATCCCTTTCCCGGTGGTGTCCGGTGACTATTTGCCTCCTCCGCCGGGCTGCTTATGGCTTTCCCTTAGTCGTTGTGATTTTGAAGTTTCTTGGGCTCCCTTGGCTAAGTTTCTTGGACTCCCTTGACAAAGTTTCTTGGGCTCCCTTGGCTTTCTCTATTCTCGACCTCAACATTCGGCAAGGAACCTCTTTACCCATGCCCATTGTCTTTGAGTTCAGGTCAGGCACATCACTGGGTTGGAAGGAGTAGGTAGACACAGAGCTATCTGATTAGTTTCATGAAGACGCTTCAGTGGGCCGGCATATTGAAGGCTATAGTTTCCTCCCGGTGTTTATCCAACTAACACGACCTGTTCAATCTCTACCATTTGATTCGGTGGTGGTGTAGCGCTACCTACACTTTCTTTCTCTCTTGTGGCAAGATCACTATGACCTTAGAGGATGTGGCTAATCAATTGCTGCTACCGATCCTTGGTGACACATACCCCAACAACATTAGGCTTTTTGCCGAGGAGGAAGCCATGGAGGTCGAGTTGAAGAAGGGGGTGAGTGGGAACACGAAGCTATCCCATTGGGTTGGGGCTTTCTTAGAGGCTTCCACTACTGTTTGCCATGCAGTTTTCGTTACGCTTTAGCTCTGTAAGTTCATCTTTGGTTTGCACCCACACTATGCTATAAATCCCCTTTATTTTTGGTTAGCCATGAAGATTTCTAATGGAGTGAGTCTACCACTGGCCCCTATATTCTTGGGTCATCTTTATGTCTAGTTGGACATCCTGCAGAGTGATGAAAGGCATGCAAGCTCTTGCCATATAGTTACTTCTTCTGCCCACAGCACCATATTGCATCATCTTCTTTGGGAACGTTGTGCCAGGCATTTGGCCAAGTGTAAGCCAGTCCACCATGCTGAGGAGAAGTACCGATCTTGCCCCAAGGTAATTACTAATTTCTATGGTTACTTTGTTATTGAGTTTCCTTTGGCATACCATTGGGTTGGGTTGAAGCCATTTGGGCTTCCTGATATGGTGTTTTTTGATAAAGAAGTGGGTTTTTTATGGAGGGCTTATAGGAACCTGGGTAGTGGGTTCACTTGTGCTAATTTAGGGATGGGCCTTTTCATGGCCACTACTAGGACCATTGCCCCTTTGATAGCTTTTGATGAGAAGGGGATTACTTACTTGGCAGCCACCAATGCTGGGTGGTTGCTTTACCTAGCTGATGAGGGAATCTGGTATGTATATTATTTTTCCTGTACAGTGAAGAGGCTGTTTGTGCTCGATCAAGACATACTTGATGATTTCACTCTAATCTTGGATACTACTACTTTGGTTTACCCTTTCCTGCAACCTAGTACTTTTGAGTTTTAGAGCAAACTTTTTACAGCAGTCACTATTCCGAGTTTCTAGAGGGAGGGTCTTTATGCTATCCAGATGCATAGGTATTGGCAGGCAGTGATGATTTCTTTCGGCTAGGAGTTATTGGGTAGCCGTGGGTTCTCCCTCATTCCCTCTGAGGGTCTGCATGCCACGATCTCTACGAACCCACGGCTATTGCTTCCCACCAAGTTTGTGGTCACATATACTAGGAAATAGAGTAGGGCAGCCATATTTGAGTGGCAGGAGAAGGAGAATGAGTTGTATTGGTATGCTGGTGAGTTCCCTCTTAGTTAGGAAAAGAGGGTGAAGGTCATGAACCTTCCTATGCCATCAAAGAAATGCTCAGTGTCTCAAATTGCCAAGCCTAAGTCTGCCAAGAAGGGTGATGATTCCTCTAAGACTTGTTCTGACATCGTCCCATACAAGGAAGACCTTCCTTCTATTGGTAACATAGTCCTTGAAAGCTCTCCCCCTCCTTCTACTAGGACTTGTTCCACCAGGCATTCTACTACAGCCAGGTCTAGGCCTCCCATACCGAAGCCATCTGTGGATGCTCCTCCTTTCAGCAAGACCCATGGCAGCAAGAGGAAGACATCTCCTCCAGTCCCGTTTGCCACCATCAAAAGGATAGTATGTTATCTCTAAATTTTTCTTCTTCTTTAATTTTAGTTATTTATTGGGCCTTCCTACGACTAACCTTATGCATGTGTTTTCCCTTCGTTTGGCAATCTAAGTATAAGGAGGACACTTCTACCAACCGCCGTATACTACTTGATGAGCCTGAGGCTAAGGTACATTCCTTTCCCCTTTTTGCATTTCCTTATTTTTGCATGCATCCCCCCTTTTTTGTGTCTGTTCACCATTTTTCTTAATTTGATATCCTTCCTTTAGGTCGATCCTAAGACTATTTTTATGTACCATCCTATGCACAAGAAGGCTCTTGTTATTATTGATATGCCCATTGAGGGCTTCTTTAATGGTGCAAATGCTATTGCCGAGGCCATGGCTTTTTTGCCACTACTACTGCTACCCAAGGAGTTCCTACTAAGGCTCTAGTTCCTCCACTTGAGCCTGTTCTCACTGAGGAGGGCACCTTGGCTGAGGGAGTTGTCATTGGGGAGTTCGCCCTTGCTTTTACTAAGATCCCTACTCCCCAAAAGGGGTCCATTCTTACAGAGGCAACCTAGTCCAGGAGCACTTCTCCCGCTACTCCTTCGCTTGTTATTTCTACTAGCAATCCCTTTGCTGTCCTTTCATAGGTCATGAAGAATGGGTCTTCACTAGTCATCACTCCACCCTCTATTTCTAGCTCTACCACCTGGGGGCCTGATGCAAACTTGTCCTCCAACGAGGGGTCATGATGAGCCGGTTGTGAGAACACAAGTTTCTAACTCTGATAAGGCTTTCTATGATGAGTAGAGGGTCGAGGCCATGGGTATGTATCCTGAATTCCTGCTATGTCTTCTTTTTCTTCTTTTCCTATCATTTCTTTGTGCATTCCCTTACTTACTTTTCATGATGTCCTTGTCACACAGTCACGGACATGCCTGAGGGGTCTAAGGCTACAGTAGTTCCTACGGTCCTCATAGCCCCCATTCCTACGGTACCCACAACCCCCATTGCTGTTGCACCCATTTCTCCTTTTTTTTTTTTTTTTGTTTGTTTGTTTGTTTCCTTGCTAAAGGCTCATATAGTACTTAAACTTTCTTTCAGGTCCATCGCCCGCCAAGGCAGATTTAAGCACTAAGTTTGGGGTTAGGAGTAGTTCTGCCACCGTTCCCAACCCCATGAGTGAGGCCACTGCCTTCTTTGCCCGTTTTGATTAGGTTGAGACCAATGACCTTGATTCGATAGATTTATGGGGTGCTGGGTCTCCCTATGTGGACTTCTATGGGTATCGGGTTCCTGAGGAACGCGTTATGCACTTGGAGCAAATTTATAGTAGCCGTGGGGATTTTATGCAAGGGTTCCCTTTTGGCCATTCTGCGAGGGAGCACTTTCTCAAGCTACCAGGGTGCGTGATGAATGACATTAAGCATAACTTCATCAACACTGTTTTTGCCGAGAAGATCCTGTAGTAGAAGGCTACAGTCCAGGAGTTGATCTGTGTTGATTTTGCTGTGGGATTTTTGCTAGACCATCTGCGTGAGATTGCCCGATCCTTCTTTATGTGGAGGATACAACCTGCTGTTGATGCCATTCATGCTCGTTTCGAGTGTCTGAAGAAGGAGGTGGCGGACTTAGAGGCTCGTCGTGAGCGTCTCCTTTCTGGCGTTACTAGCCCTAGTCACTTTGAGGATCAGACTCTCATCTCAGGCCTTTGATTACTCAGCTGTTTGTTACTATGGTGTAGCTTTATTGTTGTTGTTATATGTTTTTTTTTTTTTTTTTGTTTATTTCTTTCCTTATTTCCCTTCGTGATACACTTTATTTCTTCAGCACTTATGACTTATTTGATAAGTCCAGTAGGACTTATACATTTTGGCTTGTAATCTACTATGCTACATCTGCAATGGTTCTTATTATACTTTATGATATAGTATGTTTCTGCTAATACCTCATGTGTGATCTTCATTACTTTTTGCCTTTTGCCGTTAAACATGATTACAAGTAAAAACAAACTACATTTCTTTCTTATGACACTATATCTCTTGCAAGGGTGGTCACTTGGAAGGAAGGAAAAAAAAAATGAAAAGGAAACGATTACATAATATTTTCCTATGCATAATAGCATTTTACCCACTTGCCATTAATGGGGTCCATCAAATTTTTTCCATCCATTTGGGCTAGGTGGTAATACCTACTTGCATGGGCTTCCCTCACCACGAAGGGTCCCTCCCACTTTGGCAAGAATTTAGATGGTCCTGCCAAACCTCGCCTGACATGGTCTACTGTTCTCAACACAAGTTAACCTTCTGTGAAAAATATTTCTTTAATGGTTCTACCATAAGCTTCAATCATTCTTTGCTTGTATCTGCAGCTACACTCTTGAGCTTCTTCTCTTTTTTCATCCAATCCTTCTAAGTCCTTGCACCTTTCTGCTGTAAAGACTTTCTTTTCCTTTTCTTTCTTTCGCATCTATATTACCCTTAGGAAGGGTATCATTACTTTTGCTGGGCTCATTACTTCTGTCCCATATACTAAGGAAAAATGGGAGAATCTTGTGGCAGATGTGGGTGAACTTCGATAAGCCCATAATGTGTTTGGCAAATGTGTTACCTAGCCTCCACTATACTTTTGACTTATCTTACTAATGATCTTAGTGAGGGTTTTGTTCGTTGCTTTCGCCTGTCCATTCCCCTATGGGTAGTAAACAATGACCAATGGTGCTTCACTTGGTAGAATTCTAGCATCTTTCTCACTTTTTTGTTTACAAAAGGCATGCCATTATCACTTATGATTCTATGAGGTAACCCAAACCGAACAATTATGTTCTCTTTGATGAAGCTCGCCACAGCTCCACCGGTGGCTTTGCGAAGTGGTATGGCCTCCACCCACTTGGTAAAATATTTTGTGGCCATAAGGATCCATATGCACCCATTGGAAGGCGGATTGACTGGTCCCACCAAGTCAAGCCCCTAGGTATGGAAAGGCCATGAGGTGACCATGCTCTGCAAGCTCTGTGGGTGGGTATGGATCAAATTGGCTTACATTTGGCAGTCATGGCATTTCTTTACAAATTCTACTGTGTCCCTTCTTATAGTGGGCCAATAGTAGCCCATTTGCAGGATGTATCTCTATAACTTCTTTCTTCCTTGGTGTTCTCCACATTCTCCTGCTTGCACTTCCTTCAACATCTCTCTGGCTTCTTCTTTCCCTAAACACCACAACGGGTCTTCGTCGTACCCTTTCTTGAAAAGAAATCCTTCATGTAGAAAATAGTGGGTTGCAGATTTCCTGAACTTATACCTCTCTCCATGCTTTTGTGGCAGAATCCCTTCTAGCAAGTATCTTATGAAAGTGATTCCCTAATCCTCTGTGGCAAACACGGCGTAGCTCTCTTCTTTATCTATGGCCAGATGGCAAGCTTCACACTAGGTTTGAATTTGATCCGCCTCCTTGCTCATGCTCCACCAGTAAAAGCCCGCTCTCTTCAACCTTTTGTACAAGCTAACCTCCTTGCAGAACCCACAAGTCCTACTGTGCACTTCTTCTAACTTTCTCTAGGCCTCCTTGTGCCCCACACATCTCAATAAAATTCCTCCTAGCAATCTGCGATACAATTCTCCTTTCATTAGGACATCATCGTTTTCAATTCTGCCATATCTTCTTCCTTTAATAGGGCTTCCCTAATGGGATCCTTCCAATCTTCTTTGCATTCTTCTTTTTCTATGAACTTTCCTTGAGCACTTCAATTATAGATTCTCTTCACTTCTTAACCTCAACTCTAGCGTTGCTTCCTTCAAAAGCTATTTTTGAGCCCAATGCAGCTATGGCATCTACGTATCGATTCTCACTTCTCTGGGCATGCTCTTCTTCAAACGTACAAAATTTTTCCTCCATCCTTTGGGCTAGAGTCTTGTACAGGGCCAAGCTTGGCTCTTTTAGGGAAAAGCTCCCTTTAGCTTGGCAAACTACCAAATTAGAGTCACCTATCACCCTCAGGTGCTTGAGCCCTATTTTGAGGGCCATCATCAATCCTATCAGGTAAGCCTTATATTCTACTGTATTATTTGAACATGGGAACTCCAACTTGAAAGCGCTATGGCCTTTTCGTCACTATGATAAAGGACCACTCCTGCACCTCCTGAGTTTGCCGTATAGGAGCCATCAAATTTCATGACCCACTGTTCTCTAACTATTTTCATTATGGCTACTTCTATAGGCACCTCATTGTTTAACTAGAATTCCTCTTCTCCAGGAAATTGGGCCTACAAATCTGCTATGGCCTGGCTTTTTACCACTTTAGGTGTTTTTGCTTTCAAGTCATACTGTGATAACTGCAACAGCCACTGGGATATTCTGCTAGACAAAATGGGTTGCCAAAGAAGCACACTCTCTCTGCCTAGGGGTAGCCTGCTTCAGCATCTCTTAAGGCTCAGCTTACATAGTATATTGGCTGTTCAATGCCGCCCCCATTTTCCTAGGCTATCAAGGCCCCAATTGCAGATGGGCTTGAGGCTAGGTAAAGCAATAATGGCTTTCTGTGAACCGAGGCTTGCATTGTAGGGAGGTTTATCATAATCTACTGTAGCTTTTGAAAAGCTTTCTATTGTGCGCTTCCCCACTAAAAGCTCTGTCCTTTCTTTAGTAACCTCATAAAACCCAAAGTGATTGATGATAGGCCGGGTATGAATCTCCTGATGTAAGAGACCTTGCCCAAAAAGCTCTTTAATTCTTTAACTGTGGCTGGTGGCTTCATAGTTGCTATTGCTACTTCTTTGGCTAGGTCTACGCCTATTCCTTTGCTGTGGACTAGGAATCCTAGAAACTTCCCTACTTTCAAACACCATTCTCAATACTTTGACATGATCTTCTCTCTCTCGACTTCACCATGATATTGTCTACATAGTCCTCTATTTTGCAGTGCATCATGTCATGGAGTTTAGCAATCATAGTGTACTAATAAGTTGTGCCCACGTTTTTTAGCCCAAAGGGCGTCACTGTGTAATAGAAATTCCTTATGGGTGTTTTGAAGGCAGTTTTTCCCACATCTTTTAGCGCCATTTGAATCTGGTTATAGCCACTGAACTCATCCATGAAGGAGAACATGGCGTTCCCTATGGTAGAATCTTTCAACAAGTCCATGTTGGGCAGCGGGAACTCGTCTTTAGGGCAGCTCGATTTAGATTTCTGAAATCCATGTAGCACCATAGTTTTCCGTTTTTCTTCTTCAAGGGTACAATGTTGGATAGCCATTTTGGGTGCTGGATTGGCTTCATAAATCCCGCCACCAATAGCTTTTGACCTCTTTTACTATCTTCTCCTCCACGTTGATATGGAACACTCTGGCTAGCTGGGCTACCGGCTTGGCTCCATGCTCTACATTGAGCATATGCACCACCAATCCTAGATCTAGCCTAGGTATCTCAATGTACTCCTATGTAAAAATGTCCTTAAACTCTTTCAACAATGAAATCAACTTTGACCTTTCTTCCTTTGATAACTTTGAACTTATTGAAATTGGTCTCAGTTTCTGTGGGTCCATTCCTAGGTTTATCTCTTTCTTTTTTTCTTCGGTTGACACTTGTACTTCTTTTTTTTGCCATAGTCTTCTCCTCATCCTCTGTATCACTTTCTTCCCCGAGTCTTTTTAGGCTACATAGCATATCAGTGTCCTATGCTGAGACTTTCCTCTGGGACCCCCTTGCATACTATAGGCGGGCCTTGCGCACTTTTATAACTTGTATATTATTCTACAGTTAGGTGTTTTGATCCTGACGCATTGCGGTAAACTATCTGAACTAGAAGCTAATGCCTCCCTTCTCTTCCTTTTTTGTGACCACAATTCCCTCAAGTTAAGCTCTAGGTCATTCTTTACTTCCTCCTATCTAGGAACAAATGTGCTCAACAGCTTAGATATTGAACTTTCTCCAAACAAGGTCCACTCATCATAAAACATGGTTTCGACCAAATAGGTTTCCGCTTGCTCGAAGGGGGATGGGTTTGCTACGATCCGTATCATCCTGCCATTGAGTCTCCCCTTTATGCACTGGTGGTACATTGATGGGATAAGGTGGTGCTTATGCAACCATGGCCATCCCAGCAATACATGGTATGAAACCTCTGTTTTCACCATGTGGAAGCGAGCTAAGGAGGCTATCGTACCTACCTTCAGCCACAGCTATATGTACCCTACTGTGTACTCGCCTTTTCCTCCAAATCCTGTCACCTCCATGGGGTATCCTTGAAGCTTGTTTTTTGGTATTCCTACTGCTTGCAACGTGCTAAGTGGGATTAGGTTCACTGAGGTGCCTGCATCCACTAAGGCTCACTTGATGGGAATTTGATTTTTGGAAGCTGCAAAGTAGAGTGTTCTTCTATGGTCTGGGTATCCTACCTCCATGTCTTCATCACTGAAGGTATTCTTGTTGGTACCTTCAAGAAATTCCTGGTCAAATCGAGTTTCTGCGATGAGGCATTCAAATCCTGCTCCTAAGGCAATGCTCACCAAGGCTTTTGTGGCCATTCTTCAGTCGTTGGCTGTGAACTCTAACCAGTCAAACAAGTTTTTAAACCAAGAGCTTTTCTGCAAAGTGGTAATGGCTCCAGCCGACAACGAGGGCCTCTTTTCTTCCTCTTCGCTTGGATCTATGCAAAGAACTACCACTGCTACTCCCTTCCCCTCATGGTTAGGGAACGAATTTCTCTGAACTTCTAGTTGGGTCATCTTAAGAGTCCCTTCCTTGATTTTGTGGTGGAACAGTCTGCGGAGTGCCTAGCATTCTATGGTAGCGTGTTGCACATAATTGTGCAACCAACAGAAACAAGTGTCTCTCCACTCGTCTTCATTAGGCTCTCTGGAAACATGGTTTGACTTGAAAACTCCATCTGCGATCCATTTGTCCAAGAGGACGTCCAGCTCTTTTGGCATGCATGGTATGGGAGGAGGGCTCTTGTATTCCCTTCCCTTTGATTTCTTCCTCTTCTCAACCGTGGACACTGTTATGGCCTGTGGTGTGGGCTTTCGCTCCTTGCTCTTGTCAGAACTGGGCCTAACTAATTGGGTTGTCTTCCTAGTCTTTTGTAGTAGTTGAGTGAATTGAGAAATCTCAAAGTTTTCAATGACAACCCGGTATTCCATAATCATATTTCCTATGCACATCTCTACCAACGTTATTTCCTCGTAGTGGTCATGGCAGTCAAGAGTTGTCTTTGAACCTTTTAATGTATTCCATTAGGTCTTCTCTGCTTAGTGCCTTGCAAAGTTGCAAGCGTTATAGTTTCTTCCCAGTGAAAGTATTTGCTACAGAAAAACCTCCACCATGTCATTCCAGGTTGGGATGGACCTTCGCTTCAAGCCAGTATACCAAGTGTAGGCTTGGTCACATAGGAATTTTGAAAACTCTCGTAGGCACAAATCCTCTTCTACTACATAAAGGCCTAGGGTGTCTATGAACTTACTCACGTGCTCAATGGCACTACCCTTTATGCCTTCATACTGCGCGAAAGTTCACGGCTCGTATCTATCAAGGTACAGCTTGTTGAGTATCCTCAAGGGATGTGCTGGTTCTCTTGGATAAAATCTTTCTTTGGACATCTTGGCATTCTCTTGCTCCAGCAATGTTGCTACATTAGCTATTGTGACGAAGCACTGTTTCATATTCTGTTGGCCACCACCTATAGGAGTCTTTTCCTTATCCATCATGTGTTTGGGGTCGTGTTGACTCCCCTTTTCTTTTAGCCTTATCCTCCTTTAGTAGGCAGATCTCCTCCATCATATGTTGCTACGAGAGTTTTAATGATTTTAGAATTTTTCCCATATTTGATCTTATGTGTCAACAGCAAATTTGATTTTTATTTTATTTTAATAATTTGACGTGGTGATGCAATTGATAGTTGACGTGGCATAAAAAATTATTTTTTATTACTCCGTTTGACACATCAAATTTTTCCATCTATGGGATAATGGCGGAAACCAAATTAACATGACACTAAAAGATTAGAAACCAAATTAACACAATTGAAATGTTAAGAACTAAAAAAATTGACATATGATATAAAAGATAGGGATCAAATATGTAATTTACCCTTAATAATAACCTATCTTTGAACTTTAAATGTGTAGAAGTAAATAAAATCTAATTAACATTTCATAAAAAAAAAAAAAAAAAACTATTAACATGAAATTTGGCACAAATATAGAGAACATATAACTTAATCTAATATCGGAATCATTTAGGTTTAAATCCATCACTTTCATTGTAAGTATGGAATAATTATCCTAAAATAAAATAAAAAGTTACATATATCCAATATATATTTTTTAGGACTTCCTCTCACTAGGCCAAGCCCAACACCTAGGCCTTGTGGACATAGAACACAACCTCAGTTACAAACTCGCAAGATGCGAAACTCTGTTAGGTACCCAAAAACCCCCAAACTTACTAGAAAGAAAAAACGTGGAGAATCTTGTCTTGGTGACCAAAACTCCAAACATGAGAGGAATAGGAGGACCGCTTCTATGCATAGGTGATTTGCTCAGCGATCTTGGAGAATCGGATGACACTGCAACTCCACACCACCATGAAACCCCTCTCTCATCTTCTCCCTCTTCAATTTCAAGCCCCACTAACACCCCTCAAGCCTTGGACCTTACCAAGTTCTTTCAGGTTCATCTCCCATCACTCTTTTCCTTAAAACTTTTTCGATTTCACCATTATAAACATATCATAATCGCATTTTCGTTCATACCCATCTGAATTATCTAATGTACGTATATGTATACTAACGTTAATTAGACACATGATCAGAAAATTGGTTAAACGGATAAGGATCTGAAAAGGGTTGCACTTAGTTTTTCTGGGTATCATGTGCTTGGCCATGTGGATTTTGCATTTACATTTTTGCTAATTTTCCTGTATGTATTTGAATGATTGCTGATATGGGCTCCTCTCTACTGGGAGCCTGCAAATATTCAATTTAGCAAATTTGACAAAATGGCTTTAATTATAATGGAGCGTTCTGAGGGTATGATCATAGTTTTGGGTCAAATACTTTCAAGTGGTATTCTTAAACAAACAAAAAAGCCAAGTTGGTTGCATTCAAAGAAGAACTGGTTCAGAATCATTGTCCTATTGATCTCCAGTTTTGAAGGATAGCTTGACATTTTAGCAACTTGATGTAGGGATTTTATTTCCTTGATTTTAGGTGTTTTTAAGGATTTCCTAGTCAAAATTGAGTCCTTATATGGTCTTTTAAAGAATATTTTTTCTTGGAAAATAAGTTTACTGAAGCCTTTAAATTAGCCCCTAAGTTGTAAAGCGAAAATAAGAAGTCTTAATAAAATTGCTATTGATTTAATTTATTTTTTTCATCTTGTGGATTCCATAATTCTTATAGGTTAAAGGTTTATGTTTAGAAAAAACGATATCTAGCCTTATTGAATTTCTGTTCTGTGTCACAACTTGTTTTTAACATTTTTATAACTTCACCACTCTTATCCTGATATGAGATGCCTTCAAATTGAGTAAAAAGCTCATTTCATTCTGTAGTCTTTAGAAAGTTGTTATATATTAGGGCAAGCTGTATGTACCATTATCATGGCGCTGTGATAGGGTCTGACTTGAATACATTTTCATTTGCCTTCTAAAGCGCTTAGCTAAATTAGACTGGTAAGGTAGCTGATTTGGCTTCAGTTATTAGTGATTGCTTGTCAGTTCTTGCAATGCATGATGAATCTTAATGGTAATCTATGCAGTTGAGAAAAGCATTTCTTTTGGCCTTTGACAATAAGTCAGTCTTGTTATCGTTAACAATTATTCAGTTGTTAAAATTCTGTCTATGTAACTGGCCAAACTTAGCAAATTGGATGGTTTATTTCTTTAGATTCTAAAAAATTCTGTATGCAACCACAGAGACTAATGACTATTTTCCACCAACTTTTGGTCTAATATGGTGACATTTTTTGCCACCAGCTCTTTGTGGGGATCTTTAGTTTATTTGTAGGGCATTGTGATCATAACCTCAACTCACTGTTCCTAGCTTCCGCTTATCCCTATTGGTGTGGTTCTTCAAGTAAAATATTATTGACCCCTCCTTATTGGTGCAGTCGTTCATCTTTCTTTGTATCCATCTTTAATGAAAATTTTCATCTAGCATTCAGGAAGATTTCTATCAAGGAAAAAGTTTTCATCCAAACTGGTTTGGGAGGAATCTCCTCCAACCCTATGTGTGGGGATTTCTAAAGCCATTCATATGTACTTTTAGTCACATGACCTATTTAAAAACCTCTCTAACAAACATTACTACCAGAAGTTCAAAATCTATTTTTGCACATATTTTCCCTTAACAGGTCATGAGTTTAGATGAGTGAACTGACCGTGGCTTGTGAGATGATAAATGATGTTAGGAGTGTGGCTTTCCCATTGGGTCACAAATGTCTTACTTCAGAATATACGTTATAGATGACTACAAATTTTCTGAAGTGTTGCTACTTACATCTCAAAGTATTGGGTGTCAAATGCTAATTTGAAAAGTGCTATGTATTTAAAGAAGTGATATATGGGAGTGTGTTGAATTGCATGGAATGACTTAACTCCAGAATAGAAAAACTTTGCTTTGTGTTATAAATTTCATCCTATAATTTCTTTGTACATGTTGATTTTGAAGTAATGTAATCTTGCTAAATGCTGTTTAGAAATATAAGAGTTTCACTTTCAAATCAACAAGAAGGAATCTTTTGTTCCCAATTGTTATGTAATCTATGTTTCAGCATGTACATATTTTACAGAAGAATGCGTCTGATTTCATTGGTCTTGCTTCAGGAAGACTACGACCACTTGAATGAGGCACTTTCTGGTACAGACCACTCCTGGACGGCTCTAACTCTAAAGGTGATAAAGTGATCAGCATTGAAGGATATATTTAAGTATATCTAAAACATCTCTACATCAATGATTAGTGCTTTGGACATTATTGAACACATTATGCATCCCCACCATCACTGGTCACTTCATCCACCATAAATTATTCATAATTTCTTAATTTTATATTACAATTGATGTCCTAGGATGCCAATGAGCTCTAGCTCAAAAAGCACCTCCTCTCCTTATAAAACAAGGTGGAGGGTGAGGTTGTGGGTTTAAGACATGTAATGTGTGTCATTACCAATAAAAAAAATTGATGTCATATGACACTTGCTATGATGGTTTTTTCCCCTTCTCTTTTGGGTGTGTTTTTGTGGATTTTGCTCTGCATAAAACTAGAGACATTGTCTTGACTGCACCCTCAATTTGTTTTCGCAAGGCTGTTAACTTGAGATGAGGTGTTTTCTTTGTTCTGATCATGTTGCTACCCTTCCCACTTTGTTTTTGGTAGTTATGCTCTGCGCTAGAAACTGCAAACGAATTGGTCCTGTCCACGAACTCAAATGCCAGGTTGTTGTCAGAGAAGGTTGGAGAGCTGGAGAAAATTGTCAAGAAAGGAGACTCTGCCATATCATCAGCCAAGGCAATCCATCTCTTTTTGAACCAAAAGCAAGGACTATTTATTGCCAGTCAAAATATCAGATAATCATGGTCTTATTAGGATCAAAGTTACTGAATATCAGATTTACAGGATGTTTTTATGTTGTCAGGAATGTACAAAGTCCCACATCTTTGTTAAGGATAAGGAAAAAAAAATCATTCTGGGAGCTATGGAATGTGAAACTTTTTTAACAGTGTTGAGTCTCCCTTTAGCTTAGTACAATATTTATATCTCCTATTTTGGATTAATTAGATGCTAAAATAAAATAAAATATTTACTTTTATTAATAAGTCATGATGTTGTGATTTCCATATAGAACAAGAATTTAAATAGTTATTTTTGTATTATACATGTCTGTACGGACCATGAACAAAGGCCTAGCCCAAAATCATGGCCTACTCTCTAAAACTAGCCCGACCCGTCTTGGCACTAAATCGAACAATACTGAGAATAAATCGAGCACCCGCTGAGCCGTGGACAAGAGATAGTGCCTTGGGGGAATCTGCCTACTGAGCATTACCCGATGTTGGGTGCAAGTTCCAAGGAGGTTATTTTAGGAGTGTGTAGTGAGTCTCATCTAGTCAGGAATATGGCATAGAGGGAGACCCACTAAAGGAAGGTTATAAAAGGGGGAAGGACTAAGGACGGTGTTAATGAGGCATTGGTAAAATTTGAGGTAGGGGGAGACACGAGGGAAATAAGGAAAAACACAGCTTAAGGGTCAAGGAGTCTTGCTCGACTGAGCTTGAACCTTCTTGGGGGTCAAGGAAAATAGAGTATGGGGGACAAAATTGGCTTCTGTCCTTTTCGGGCAAAATAAATAGCATTCTACCCCTTTTCCCAAAATAATTAGGGAAATGTCTTTCTTTTGAAACTCGATTTTCTCAAAATTGAGTTAAGTCCTATAGTGACGTTTTCAAGGATCTATATTGGCGTTTTTTAACTCAAGCTCCATGAAATTGAGTTATAGGTAAAAAACTTGCATAGAACTCGAGTTGATGGAGCTCAAGTTACAAAACGCCACTATAGGGCTTTAGAAATGTTTTTTTTTTTTTTTTTTTTTTTTTTTTTTTTTTTTTTTTTTTTTAACTCGATTTTGAGAAAGTCGAGTTTCAAAAGAGGGACATTTCCCTAATTAGTTTGGAAAAGGGGGTAGAATGCTATTTATTTTTCCCAAAAAGGGCAGAGGCCAATTTTGTCCAGAGTATGGGCCTTAACTCAACATAAGAGGTTTCATCGGTAGCAATTAGGGCAATCTCCTAGGCCTCCCACTATGGGATAATCCTTACCCAATATACAAATAAATTAAGGGCCTAGCCCTAAGAGCTAAATGTTATTGGGCTAGTCCACCACAATTGGCACCGTCTGTGGGAACACAAGAGGTTTCATCGGTAGCAATTAGGGTCATTTACTAGGCCTCCCATTGTGGGATAATCCCTACCCAGTATACAAATAAATTAGGGGCCTAGCCCCAAGAGCCAAGTGTTATTGGGCTAGGCCACCACAATTGGCTTCGTTTGTAGGAATTCCTACTTCGCTAAAAGCCTAGAGTTGGTGAAAGACTCTATCAGATGGATAATCCACATCCAAATAAGGAGTTAGCGGGGTCTAAGGGAAACTGGTTAAGGGGCTCATCTTGGGCCCTTTGGTTAGTGGAGTGAGAGTGTAGAAGAAAGCACCGTGACCAAGACAAGCATGAAACTCAAGTGGACTCATATGCAGCGTCATCTAAAGGAGAGAGGATTATATCTTACATACTTGAGGCTTTATACCACAGTGATTGCGATCGTGAGATAAAGAGCTTGCAGAGGAAAATTAAGGAGTTAGAGCTAGAGATAAGGGGCAGGCAGTAGAGAAGGAACCATGAGGGGTTGTTCCATGAGCGAGACTCCACGAGCGAGTACATCGATGGATCATCCCACTAGGGCCATTCTCATCTGTCAAAAATAGGTCAAATGAATCCAGAGATCGCAATTTGATGTCACCAAGGAGAGAAAGATGCGGACATCCTAGTGCTGCCATGGATGCCATGAGCTGAGCACGCAAGAGAGTGGCTCGGTCGCTGTTCTTCGAAGACATAGAGTGTACCATGATGCCAAGGCATTTTACTCGCCTACCATTTACCTGCTATGATGGCAAGACCAATCTATTGGAACACATAAAGCTCATGGCACTTTACTCTCGGAATGATGGGCTTTTATGTAAAGTGTTCCCTTCTAGCCTCGGATCCATAACAATGAGGTGGTTCAAAGGTTTAAGGAAGGGTTCCATCCATAACTTCAAGGAGTTAATTCAGGCATTCAGGGCACACTTTGTTACGTGTAGCCAGGTCCTTTAGCCCATCGACGCCTTGTTATCGATGAAGATGAGGAGTGGGAAGACTTTCCGATCATATGTAAACCGGTATTGGGAGTTGTATAATGAGATTGCGGAAGACAATGAGTAGGTGGCCATGAGTACTTTCAGACTAGGGCTCCCTCAGGAATCTGAGTTGAGAGATTCCTTGACCATAGGGCCTCTCGAGAACATGCACTAGTTAATGAGATGGATTGAAGAGCATAAGAGTTTGGAGGATGGTCAGTTACAAAGTAAGGGGAAGGCCTTTGCTACTTCACAGTACCAAAAGGATCCCTGACCTAAGGACTTTCAAAAAAGGCCTCAAAGAGAAGAAAAGGGACAGAACCCCGATGTATGAACTGAAGGAGTGAATATGGCATTTAAAGGACTAGTAAATAAAATTCTGGAGAAGATAAAGCATAAACCATATTTCCATTGGCCCGTTAAGATGGGCGGGGATTCAACTAGAAGGAACTAAAGTCTGTACTGCACGTATCATTGAGACAACATGTATACCATCGAATAGTGCAGGACATTCAAGGACTACCTAGAGCAGCTCATTAGAGTTGGGCACCTGAGGGAGTACGTGGTTGGCTAGGGGGGAGGCACAACGGGACAGATGTCAGGAAGCCGAGGAGGAACACTGCCTCCTCCCTTTGGAATCATTGAGGTTATACATGTAGCATCCATTAGAGTGAGTGCCAGCCGTTAGAGGGGAATTCTAAGCATCACCCCTCAATAGGAGTTGGAGGTGGTAGATCGTCTCGGGAAGAAGCCCAGGTTGGCCAAAGAGAAAATAGCATTTAATGACGAGGATTTTAAGGGAACCACCTAGCCACACGATGACGCATTGGTCGTGACCCTTAGGATTTGGGGTTTCCTTATGAAAAGGGTAATGATTGATCAGGGGAGTAGGGTTGTGATAATGTACCTAGATCTATTCAAGGGTTTGGGTCTGAAAGCTGAGGATCTCACAAAATACGACACTCTGCTTGTAGGGTTCGACAAAAAGATGGTGATGTTAGAGGGACAGATTAAGTTCCCGATGGTAACAGAGGGATAAGAAGTGATGGTGAATTTTATAGTTGTGAATGCATTGTCACTGTACACGACAATCTTGGCATGACCTTGGATCCATGCCATGGGAGCTATACTGTCCACACTGCATATGCAGGTGAAATTCCTTACAAAGTAAGGAATTATGGCAGTGAAGGGTAACCAAAAAGTAGCCCGGTAGTGCTTGGTGGCTGCGATTAACCATGAGATCAAATCGAAGGAGCAAGTAGAGTTAGACTCATTATAGCAATCATAGTGCCTTGATGATTCTAACGGGGTTGACAGTGCTAAGGAGTTAATTGAGGTCTGTGTTTTTCCTTATGAGGATAGGTATTTCCGAGTAGGGAAGAGCCTCCCAATTGAGGATCGTGTGAAGATGTTGTTATCACTGGTCCAAAATTTGAATATTTTTGCATGAAGCCCATACGAAGTGCCCGACATAGATCTAGAGCTTATAGTGCACAGATTGAACGTAGATCCCCTATTTCCACTAAAGAATCAAAAGTCAAGATGATTCACCAAGCACTACGTGGAAGCCGTGAAAGAAGAAGTGGAGAAGTTGAAGCAAGCTAGGACTATCAAAGAAGTGTTCTTTCTGGATTTGTTAGCTAATATTGTGTTGGTGAAGAAAAATAGGAAACAGAGGGTCTGCGTTGACTTTACTAACCTTAATCGAGCATGCCCTAAGGACCCTTTTTCCGTCCTAAAGATATACCAGCTAGTGGATGCCACCTACAGCCATATGAGGATGAGCTTTTTGGACGCCTTCCAGGGATATCACCAGATTGCCCTAGCCTCGGAAGACTAAGAGAAAACATATTTCATCTCTCTTGAAGGAAACTACCATTATACATTTATGTCCTTTGGTTTAAAGAATGTTGGGGTGACTTATTAGCGAATGGTTACTCGGATTTTTGGAGAACAGATTAATAAAACTGTGGAGGTATATGTTGACAATATGGTAGTTAAGAGTAAGAAGCCTGAAGAGTACATCCCGAACCTAGCTGAAGTATTTAAGATATTGAGGCACCATAAGTTGCGCCTCAATGCTACTAAGTGTGCATTTGGGGTAAGGTCTAGTCGAGCAATCCTAAGGAAGTGCAAAAGCTCACGGGGATAATAGTAGCCTTGAACCGATTTGTGTCTAAATTAGCTGACAGATGCAAGCCTTTCTTTCAGTTACTGAGGAAATGGAAAGGGTTCCAGTGGAGCGAGGAATGTGATGAAGCCTTCCAAAGTTTGAAATTCTACCTAGCCCGTCCACCTATCCTATCCAATCCAGAGCCTAGGAAAGACTTGTATATGTACTTGGTAATGTCTGAGCATGTGGTATGTGTTGTGTTAATAAGAATCCTAAATGGAATGCAAAGGCCAGTGTATTATGTTAGCAAGACTTTGGTGAACTCGGAAAAGATGGCACTGGCCCTAGTGCACACTACTAGGAAGCTACCGCACTACTTCTAGGCCCACACGTTGTATGTTCTTACTGGCATCCCTTACAATTTTTTTTTAGGAGGTCAAATTTCATGGGGAGAATAGCTAAGTGGGGGACAAGGTTGGGATATTTTGATGTCAGGTACAAGGCGAGGAATGCCATCAAGGGGAAGGTATTGGCAGACTTTATAGCGGAATTCACCCTACCAATTGGTGATGTGCATAGGGTTTGCTAGGTTTCAATTTGGCCATGGAAGATGTATGTGGACGGGGTATCCAATGCCCATGAAGCTGGGATAGGAATCGTGTTGGAATCTCTAGAGGTTAGTGTTGATACCTCGCCTTGTGACTTTTTGCGTCAACCACCCATCATGGCGACGCTCGCGTGCATATGTGGAGGAGGTGTGTCGTACCTTGGGTGTGTGACTAGAATGTGAGTCGATTTTATGGGAATTACCAAGGGTAAGTGAAGTCACCACCAATCATTGGGATTTTTCTAAAGTGTGATTGGTCACCTGACACTATTTGATTTTATTACTGATCCTAGGTTAAGAAAAATGACATTTTTTCTAATCTAATATGGATGGGCAAAAAATCTTGATTCTTGAGTTTAGAAGTTTGGTTACGTGTGGGAGAAGGTGTTAGGTATCCCACAACGCCTGTCCGTAGACAATCCTTTGTTTTGGTAAAATCATAATTTTTGGACATTGGCAGTTGAAAACAAGCTATTGGCATTAGCTTTGGGACTTTAATTGTGTTGGGCTTTAAGGTTTGGTTTCAGAATGGGTGTGGTCCTAGTCAATGCTTTCCAAGTGTGTTTGAAGTCGTTACCAAATTTCCACAGCAAAAATCTGGCAGCATTTTGCCTTATTTTCATGGCAGAAATTCGACATTGCTTTGCCTCAGATGCATTATAGCACTCAAAACGTTATTCTCACTAAGCTTTCGATGTGAGAATACAGCAATGGGGATGCCCCATTACGGCGAAAATCCAACAGAGTTTCAAGTTTGGTGTGCTATGGCACACTGGCAAGGTTTTGCATCTGTGTATACAGCACACATCAACATGCTCGCATCGTGACGAGCTAAAGCCTTCTAAAGTGTTAAACATGTTGATACGTGTAGCATAAATGAGGAAACCAATGTTTCTTAGTGATATGGATTGTGACAATCACATCGCGATGATCATGCACACAATGTAGCATGAATATGCACCTACGGCAATCTCCTTGAGCACATACCCATACTACAAGGTCAAGAGCTCTTATGACTAGAAAGGGTCACTCACATAGCCACGAGAGTCCATCATACAAAGTGCACAACCACCCACACCCACACAAGCATATATATATATATATATACATACATACATCATGTACAATGTTATCACACAGAGTGGGAAAGTAAACTAGACATTACCAGCGTTCCAAGGGTATGACTCAGCAAGGTACAGGAAATGTAAAACAAACATTGCCATACCCAAAGAACGTGGCCCAAGCAAGGAGCAGGAAAATAAAAGGGGGTTGTACATAACATCACTAAGGCATGGGAGAATGTGTAAGTGGTTGAATCTAGACTCTACACATGGAGTAGCTGTGAGGGAAGGGAGAATAGGTGTTGGCTAAGAGAGCTTGTCTTGGTTCGTGCTAAAGGCGTGACTACCTTGGGAAGGAAATAAGATTTACATCTGACATGATACTCAAGCACTCACAAAAAGGGAAATAGTGACTTTCTAAGGTCAAAGGCTATGAGGACACCCCTTATTGGTTGAGTGCACCATGAGTCACATTAGGAACATGTGTACCAATTACAGTACTCCTAATGTCCCTCTCAATGTCCAAGACTTGTCTCCCAAGTAGTTGCAAAGCTAGCTACCCACAGGTCGCAGTGCTACATTGGCACAGTTCTTATCCCTTAGTTAGTAGATAGTATCATAGTTGTGAAAAGATCTAAAGGAAAGAATATGATGACTTGACACCTGTCTTTGTATTTAGCCATATTCCTTAGAGTATAAAAGGAACATGTAGTTGTGCTATTAGGGCAAGAACCTAACCATATATTTTGAGATGAAATTAGAGAGTTGGTAGGAGAGAAAGGCAACTTCATTGTAAACTGATCTCTTTCCCACACATAATACAAGCTAAGCCAAGAAAGAATGTTATGTTCTTGCTTAAATCGTGGTTTTTTTATCCCTTATCTAGGATTTTTCATGTACATCCTGTGTTGTTTTGTTAATCAACTTCTTCTTCTTGTTTAAATGTGCATCTTTTTCATGTCCTACCATCGCTTTTTTTATTCCTTGTTTGAGTGTCATGGCAAAGCTTGCATCTTTTTTAGCTTTCTCATGTAAACGTATTGTTAGATAACTTATTTCACTCATATTAATACGCTCAAATCTAACTTGCACGTACATTTTTGGCGACTCCATTGGGGATCTTTGGTTATTTTCCTCTTTAAGGGTGTTCTATTGAGTTGTACACCTCTGTTTGTAGTCACTTTGTCCATGCCTTCAAGAAAGAAGGTGGTTACTAGGATACTAGTGGGTGTGGGTGAGAACCATCGATCAGAACCAAATACAGATCACGTGTCCATGCATTCTGAAGGCGCAGAATCCTCAGGAAAGAGTGGTCGTCATGAGACTAGGGGGATCATGGCTACCATTGAAGATCTTCAACCTTCTTGGGCTGTCATATGGGCAGAGTTTTAGTCCTTATGTCAGGAGACAGCTATACCTCAAGTTCCTTAAGGTCCTCAGTGGTCTCCTTATCTGACTAGGGAAGATACACATGCTTTTTTGTTTGAAGTTAAGAAGATGGAAAGTGTTGTTTATGTTGATACCAAGCCTTCTTATCCTGAAGAAATAGCTGGGAAACCTTACCCTGCTAACTACACACCTCCTATATTCCCGAAGTATGACGGAATAATTGGGAACACTAAAGAGTTTATTAGGCAGTATGTAGACACGCTAACAACTCACTCTCATGACCATGAGCTGAGTCTCAAAGAGTTCCCCAAGTCCTTAGAAGGTCGAGTTTTTACTTGATAAACCAGTCTTGCACCAGGGTCAATTCTAAGTTGGAACGATTTGCTAACGCAATTCATGAAAAAGTTATTTGCTTTAGAGGAAAAGCTCACGTTGTCAAATCTACAACACGAACAGCAAAGGGTTTCTGAGGGATTGCTATTGTATCTTCGCAGATTTCGAGATCTATCTCTGTTGTGTTATGACCCTGTGGAGGAAGAAAGGCTGGTGGATGATTGTATTGTGGGTATGCTGTATGAATATCGGTCTTACTTCTATCTTCAAATCTCTACTTTTACAAGACTTATAGAAGCTGCAAGAAGAACAAGTGCGTCCATAAGGAAGCTTTCAAAAGGTTCAACTTCACAAGCCATGAGTGCTCCTAGACAACCATGGAGGAAAGAAAACAAGAAGGTGGAGGTTGTTGTGACAGAAGAGCCTAAGAAGGTGGCTAAAGGAAAGAAGAGGGACAGAGGTGGTATGCCCTCTCCTTTTACTTGTCCATTGAAGAGTTGTATAGCATCCTAGAAGCTTGGGTGAAAGATGGTGTAGTGACACTGCCTGAATGTAAGCATGAAACTACAGCGGAGGAAAAGCGAAATCCACTTTATTGTAGGTATCACAGGAGATGTGATCACCATACTATGGATTGCTATGCTTTGAGGAATATTTTCCATGATAGGGTAGGCAAGGGAGATTTGGTTATCAAAGCTAGGAAGAGAGCTGATCCAAGGATGTGTAGACTAGAGGTGGCAATGACTTTCTTCATAGGTCGTGAGGATCCTATGGAAGAAGAAGCAAAAAACATGGCTAGCAGTAGCTCAGCACTGCCACCGTTCGTAGATGAAGAAATGTTGATGAGAATCCAGCAAAAGGATAAAATACATTCATTTCTATAAAGGAATAGGTCTTAGACCGATGGCTAGAAGAGAAGCAACCCAAGCCTTGACCAGGGTGATGGAAAATAATCATGAAGTGGTCGTTGTTGAAGGAAGCTTATTGCAAGTAGCATACCAGGAAGCAAAGGATTTAGTCACCTTTTCTAATAAAGATCTAGTCAATCAAGTTGTTAATGGTGATAGAACTTTATATGTTACTGCCTTTTTGGGAGCATCTCAAATCAAAAGGGCATTGGTAGACACTGGTGCATCCACTAATATTCTACCTTTCCTAACTTTTGATGCCTTGGGGATTCCGAGGGAAAGAATTATTCCTGAGCCAATGCAGGTGGCAGGAATAGGTGCCTTGCAACAAAATACTTTTGGGCATGTGTCTTTGGACCTTAAGGTTAGGCCAATTCAGGCACCTACTCTCATGCATGTGATGGAAGGCAATACATCTTATCATATCATCTTAGGTCGTCTATGGCTAAAGGCGTATAAAGCAGTGGCTTCCATATATCACCAGTGTGTGAAGGCCATTTAGAGGAACAAGCAGGTAGTAATTGAGGACACCAAAATGCCTTTTGATAGAGCAAAACTTCATTTCGTTGAGGCAACTTTATATCAAGAGTACGAAGCTGAAGGTGAGAATAGAATTCTTCCTTTCAATCCCATTGCTTTGCAAGCAAAAGAAGAAGAAGATGACGGTGAAGTAGTAGAACTAGAAAGGCCTTCCAAGATAAGAAGACTTACTGGGCCTGATGGCCGGGTGATATATGAGTTTTGACGGTTAACGGAAGGGGATAAGGAGGATGGTGAGCCTAATTCCCTTAATCCGATACAACAGCCAAAAGAAATTCATGCAGAGCAGTTTATGAAAGAAGCCCCTGAGTGCATGAATGATGTCATTAAAAATGTCCAGGAAGAACTTGTTAAGGTCAATCTGGGTGATGAAGAAGAAGGTGAAAAAACGGTGAAGATTAGCAAGAATCTGTCAGAAAAAGAGAGAGGAAAGTCGGTAGCTTTGTTGAAAGAATACAAGGATGTTTTTGCTTGGAGTTATCAAGAAATGCCAAATTTAATTCCAATCTTGGTAATGCACAAGTTAAAGGTGGATCCTAATGACAAATCTATGAAGCAGCCACCAAGGAAATATCGTTTGGATGTGGAAGAAAAGATAAAGCTTGAGATGCAAAAGCTTTTGAAGGCAGGATTCATTAAAGAGATTGAATGCCTGAGCTGGTTAGCTAACATAGTTCCAGTAAAGAAGAAAAATGGTCATATAAGGATCTGTGTGGATTTTTAGGATCTCAATAAAGCCTGTCCAAAGGATGAGTTCCCACTTCCTAATGTTGATATCTTGGTAGATGTAATGGCTGGTCACAGGCATTTCTCTTTTATGGATGGTTATAGTGGGTATAATCAGATTCTTATGGACCTAGTAGATGCTCTGAAAACTACTTTTAGGACATCTTTTGGAAATTATTTCTATCGGGTGATGCCTTTTGGATTGATGAATGTGGGTGCAACATACCAAAGAACTATGACTTTGATCTTTGGTGATATGCTCCATAAGTAGGTGGAGGATTATGTTGATGATCTTATTATGAAGGCAAAGAATCCTATCGAACACTTGGTGCATCTAAGACAGATCTTTGAAAGATGATGGGAACATAACTTGAGGATGGGTCCCTCCAAGTGTGCCTTTGGAGTATCTTTAGGGAATTTCTTAGGATTTCTTGTTCATTATTGGGGGATTGATTTGGACCCCACAAAGGCTAAAGCAATAGCTACTCTCAATCCTCCTACAACTCTAAAAGAGTTAAGAAGCTTTGTGGGAAAGGTTTCTGATAGGCCAAGAATGTATTGACCCCTTGTAATGAATTAACTAATTAATTAGCCAAGTTAATTAATTAATTCAATTTGCAAGCAATAAGTGTGGTAGAACAAACAAATCACCAAATAACTAAATGCAATGGAAAAATAAATTGATACAGTGATTTGTTTACAAATTGGGAAAACCTACACGGCAAAAACCCCATTGGGTGATTTTAAGGTCATCACTTCCGAAAATTCACTATTATCACAACAAGTGATTACAAGTAAAGGAATCCTAGTACCTTATACCAACCTACAATTGAACCCTTACCCCAAAATCTAATTGGACTTGTTCTGTAGTGACAATCTCTCCTTTCAATGCACGGCTCCCAGTACGTGACTAACTAATTCGATGTGCGGATCCCAGTACATGGCTTACTCACCAACTTGAGAAAGATGTTGACTGCAAAGTTCTTTAGTTCATTATACGATGAAGATTATGAAGCTCCTTGGTTATAGAATCCTACGGTGTACAAACACAGCAGCTTCTTCAAGAGAAAGATGAACTAGGGCATATGTCTTTGCATGAACACAACTTTGCTTCACACTTGCACAACCTTTTACGGCCCTTAAAACAATCCTTATATATGTTTAGGGTTGTGAGAAAAGAAATCCCAAACATGTAATCATGGAATGGATTGAAATCAATTATGAAAAACTGAATTTCATAAACCTCAATAGATAGCTAATCTGTCGAGCTAGCTGTTGAGCATCGGGCTTCAACAGCTTTTTAAACCTCGATAGATACTAGCTGTCGAGCTTTAAAATCCAACACTTCTTCACTTGTTTCTTGGACAGACTTGCATGGTTTTAACACTTAATCTTGAAACCTTGTTCCTTGAAGCATTAAACACATCCTAGATCTACCTAATTACAAGTAAAGTGTGTTTTGTCAAAGGATTAGCCAATTCTATATAGACATATATTCCTAACATTAAATCACATATGTCCTAACAGTTTCTTATTTAAGAAGATTCATTCCAGGCCTAGCTAAGATTTGAAAGCCTCTTATGGAGCAGATAGAGAAATGAGTAACCTTTGTATGGTGTGATTAATGCCAAAAGGCATTCAAGAAGATTCAGATGATATTGGAGGATCCTCATATCATGGTGACCCCTGTACTTGGGAAACCCTTGCTATTGTATATAGATAATACAGAGCAATCCTTGGAAGCATTGTTAGCTTAGAAGTAGGAAGGGGTAGAAAAGCCAGTGTATTATATTAGCAAGCTTATGAAGGGACAAGGGTTAAGATACTCAACTGCTGAAAAAGTATGTTTGTCTTTAGATTTTGTTGTGACGAAGTTCAATCATTACTTTCTAGGACATTGTGTGCTACTGGTGACTAAGAGTAATCCCGTGAAGTATCTCTTGACACGTCCTCAGTTATTAGGAAGAATGGCGTAAGGGGCCATCTTGACATCGTGCCTTGATATCAAATGCATACGGCCAACCACCATCAAAGGTCAAGCAGTAGTTGATTAGCTTGCTAACTTTCTTGGAACAAGTGATTTTTCACCTCCCCTGCAGGAAGTTATGGTAATAGACGAGTAGGAATGGTGAATGTATTTCGATGGGTCATTTATGTTTCAGGGGGGGGGGGATAGGAGTAGTCTTAAAGTCACTAAGGGAGGAGCATACGTTTGCCTATAAATTACATTTCCCTTGGTCTAACAATGAAGTAGAATATGAAGCCTTGTTGGTAGGGCTAAAAGCTGCTAGAAGCTTAGGCATAAAAACATTGAAGGTATTTGGTGACTCTAAGTTGGTAATAAGACAAGTTGAGGGAACTTATGGAGTAAAGAATCCTAGATTGGTTGCTTACAGAGCTATATTGCAGAGGATTATGGAACACTTTACTTTCATAGAGTACAAGGTGGTCAATAGAGGTGAAAATAAGCTTACTAACTCGCTAGTTACTTTGGCTACTAAGTCTGTATTGAAGAAAGAAAATATGACATTCCAAGTTGAGAAGCAACCTAGTTTAGTTCAAG